>NW_027456897.1:0-59724 GCF_040206685.1 Ascaphus truei
AGCTCAACGAATTCCCCTGCTCGTGCCAATTTTTTTTTTTTAAATAAATAAATAAATAATCCCCCTCCCTGATTGGGTTAAAAAAAAGTTTAAAAAAATGGCGGCAAATCCTGTGGTCCCGGCGCGCGTGCACAGGGCAAGCAGAGTGTCCTGCCATTTGCGCTGCCTGTTCCCCCCAGCAACCCAGAATCCCCCGCATCCCTCCCCCCCCCCACTCCCCACGTGGGACGGAGGGGGAAGCCCAAACCAAGCCCCACGCGCAACCCAGCCCCCCCCTCCGCTCCCCCACGTGGGACGGAGGGGGAAGCCCAAAACAAGCGCCGCACCCGATCCAGCCCTCCCCCCCCCCCACACCCTCCCCCCTCCGCTCCCCATGTGGGACGGAGGGGGAAGCCCAAAACAAGCGCGCGATCCAGCCCCCCGCACCCTCCGCTCCCCACGTGGGACGGAGGGGGAAGCCCAAAACAAGCACGCGATCCAGCCCCCCCGCACCCTCTGCTCCCCACGTGGGACGGAGGGGGAAGTGCCAACCCAGCTTCCCCCGTGCGCGCCTCCTGCGCCAGTCCGCCTCCTGCCCATGATCTCCCCCTAATCACCTGCCCCCGATCCTCGCTTGCTGCCCGGGGGTGTCCGGGGAGCGTGCTGCGGCGTCGGCCGCTTCGGAGGGGGGGGGGACCTGCTGCTGAGGCCCACGCTGCCATGTGTGTGTCCCATGTCTTGGAGAGGGCCCACTGCCGTGCGGAGACCCCACTGCTGCCACGTGTGACCCGGTGAGTGTGTGAGTGTCTGTGAGTGTGTGAGTGTGCCTGTGTGTCTGTGAGTGTGTCTGTGAGTGTGCCTGTGTGTCTGTGAGTGTGCCTGTGTGTCTGTGAGTGTGCCTGTGTGCCTGTGTGCCTGTCAGTGTGCCTGTGTGTCTGTCAGTGTGCCTGTGTGTCTGTCAGTGTGCCTGTGTGTCTGTCAGTGTGCCTGTGTGTCTGTCAGTGTGCCTGTGTGTCTGTCAGTGTGCCTGTGTGTCTGTCAGTGTGCCTGTGTGTCTGTCAGTGTGCCTGTGTGTCTGTCAGTGTGCCTGTGTGTCTGTCAGTGTGCCTGTGTGTCTGTCAGTGTGCCTGTGTGTCTGTCAGTGTGCCTGTGTGTCTGTGAGTGTGCCTGTGCGTCTGTGAGTGTGCCTGTGCGTCTGTCAGTGTGCCTGTGTGTCTGTCAGTGTGCCTGTGTGTCTGTGTGTCTGTCAGTGTGCCTGTCTGTGTGCCTGTCTGTGTGCCTGTCTGTGTGCCTGTCTGTGTGCCTGTCTGTGTGCCTGTCTGTGTGCCTGTCTGTGTGCCTGTCTGTGTGCCTGTCTGTGTGTCTGTGTGCCTGTCTGTGTGTCTGTGTGTGTGTGTGTGTGTGTGTGTGAGTGAGTGTCTCTGAGTGTGTGTCTGTGAGTCTTCTGTGTGAGTGTGTCTCTGCATGAGTGTCTGCGTGAGTGTGTCTCTGCGTGTCTGTGAGTGAGAGTGAGTGTGTGTCTGTGTGTCACCCTCTCCCTGTGTCGCCCTCGCCTTCTCCCTGTCACCCTCGCCCTCTCTCTGTCTTTGTCTCTCATTCTCTCTGTGTGTGTTTTGTGTCTCTCATTTTTGTGTGTCTCTCATTTTTGTGTGTCTCTCATTTTTGTGTGTCTCTCTTTTTCTGTGTGTGTCTCTCTTTTTCTGTGTGTGTCTCTCTTTTTCTGTGTGTGTCTCTCTTTTTCTGTGTGTGTCTCTCTTTTTCTGTGTGTGTCTCTCTTTTTCTGTGTGTGTCTCTCTTTTTCTGTGTGTGTCTCTCTTTTTCTGTGTGTGTCTCTCTTTTTCTGTGTGTGTCTCTCTTTTTCTGTGTGTGTCTCTCTTTTTCTGTGTGTGTCTCTCTTTTTCTGTGTGTGTCTCTCTTTTTCTGTGTGTGTCTCTCTTTTTCTGTGTGTGTCTCTCTTTTTCTGTGTGTGTCTCTCTTTTTCTGTGTGTGTCTCTCTTTTTCTGTGTGTGTCTCTCTTTCTCTGTGTGTGTCTCTCTTTCTCTGTGTGTGTCTCTCTTTTTCTGTGTGTGTCTCTCTTTTTCTGTGTGTGTCTCTCTTTTTCTGTGTGTGTCTCTCTTTTTCTGTGTGTGTCTCTCTTTTTCTGTGTGTGTCTCTCTTTTTCTGTGTGTGTCTCTCTTTTTCTGTGTGTGTCTCTCTTTCTCTGTGTGTGTCTCTCTTTTTCTGTGTGTGTCTCTCTTTTTCTGTGTGTGTCTCTCTTTTTCTGTGTGTGTCTCTCTTTTTCTGTGTGTGTCTCTCTTTTTCTGTGTGTGTCTCTCTTTTTCTGTGTGTGTCTCTCTTTTTCTGTGTGTCTCTCTCTGTCTGTCTCTCTCTGTCTGTCTCTCTCTGTCTGTCTCTCTCTGTCTGTCTCTCTCTGTCTGTCTCTCTCTGTCTGTCTCTCTCTATCTGTCTCTCTCTCTATCTGTCTCTCTCTATCTGTCTCTCTCTATCTGTCTCTCTGGCCGAGTCCATAGAAGGACAGGCCGCGCTGAGCCGTGCAGACGCTCCGCGCTGAGCCCCTGCATACTCAATGAGGATGCCTTGAGAGGGGGCTCACGCGAGCGTCCGCAGGCGGGCTGAGGCGCTGGAGTTTTCAGCCGACAGCCAAGCTGTTTTTCAGAGCACGGTCGGCTGAAAACATCAATCAGCGCGGAGCAGCGTCAACGTCACGGCGCCTTGAAGTTTCTGTATATCTGTCTCTATCTGTCTCGTCGGTCTATCTCTCTGTCTCTCTCTCTGTCTCTCTCTCTGTCTCTCTCTCTGTCTCTCTCTCTGTCTCTCTCTCTGCTCTCTCTCTGTCTCTCTCTCTGTCTCTCTCTCGGTCTCTCTCTCTGTCTCTCTCTCTGTCTCTCTCTGTCTCTCTCTCTCCCACTCTCTCTCCTCTCTCTCTCCCACTCTCTCTCCCACTCTCTCTCCACTCTCTCTCCCTCTCTCTCCCACTCTCTCTCCCACTCTCTCTCCCACTCTCTCTCCCACTCTCGCTCCCACTCTCTCTCCCACTCTTCTCCCACTCTCTCTCCCACTCTCTCTCCCACTCTCTCTCCCACTCTCTCTCCCACTCTCTCTCCACTCTCATCTCCGACTCTCTCTCGCACCCTCTCTCTCCTCTCTCTCTCGCCTCTCTCTTCTCTCTCCCACTCTCTTTCTGTCTCTCCCACTCTCTTCTGTCTCTCCCACTCTCTTTCTGTCTCTCCCACTCTCTTTCTGTCTCTCCCACTCTCTCTGTCTCTCTCCACTCTCTCTCTGTCTCTCTCCCACTCTCTCTCTGTCTCTCTCCCACTCTCTCTCTCTCCACTCTCTCCACTCTCTCTCACTCTCTCTGTCTCTCTCAGCCCCTCGCTCTCCCCCACTCTCTCTCCCCCCCACTCTCTCTCTCGAGGAAACTAGAGAGCAAAACACTAGCGAGCACTCGCCTCACTCTCTCTCTCTCGCGCACTCTGCGAGCGAGAAATAGAGAGGACGAGAGACTCTCTCTCTCTCCCACTCTCTCTCTCTCCCACTCCTCTCTCTCTCTCACTCTCTCTCTCTCTCTAGCCGCTCTCACTCCTCTCTCTCTCTCCCACTCTCTCTCTCTCTCCCACCTCAGCTCTCTCTCGCCACTCTCAGCTCGCTCTCACTCACTCTCTCTCGCACCTCACTCTCACTCTCTCTCCCACACACTCTCTCTCGCCCACACTCTCTATCCTCAGACACTCTCTCTCGCCCACACACTCTCTCTCCCCCACACACTCTCTCTCCCCCACATCACTCTCTCTCCCCCACACACTCTCTCTCCCCCACACACTCTCTCTCCCCCACACACTCTCTCTCCCCCACACACTCTCTCTCCCCCACACACTCTCTCGCGCGCCACACACTCTCTCGCTCCCCACACTCACTCTCGCGCCCACACCACTCTCTCTCGCCCCACACACTCTCTCTCGCCCCACACACTCTCTCTCCCCCACACACTCTCTCTCCCCCACACACTCTCTCTCCCCCACACACTCTCTCTCCCCCACACACTCTCTCTCCCCCACACACTCTCTCTCCCCCACACACTCTCTCTCCCCCACACACTCTCTCTCCCCCACACACTCTCTCTCCCCCACACACTCTCTCTCCCCCACACACTCTCTCTCCCCCACACACTCTCTCTCCCCCACACACTCTCTCTCCCCCACACACTCTCTCTCCCCCACACACTCTCTCTCCCCCACACACTCTCTCTCCCCCACACACTCTCTCTCCCCCACACACTCTCTCTCCCCCACACACTCTCTCTCCCCCACACACTCTCTCTCCCCCACACACTCTCTCTCCCCCACACACTCTCTCTCCCCCACACACTCTCTCTCCCCCACACACTCTCTCTCCCCCACACACTCTCTCTCCCCCACACACTCTCTCTCCCCCCACACACTCTCTCTCCCCCACACACTCTCTCTCCCCCACACACTCTCTCTCCCCCACACACTCTCTCTCCCCCACACACTCTCTCTCCCCCACACACTCTCTCTCCCCCACACACTCTCTCTCCCCCACACACTCTCTCTCCCCCACACACTCTCTCTCCCCCACACACTCTCTCTCCCCCACACACTCTCTCTCCCCCACACACTCTCTCTCCCCCACACACTCTCTCTCCCCCACACACTCTCTCTCCCCCACACACTCTCTCTCCCCCACACACTCTCTCTCCCCCACACACTCTCTCTCCCCCACACACTCTCTCTCCCCCACACACTCTCTCTCCCCCACACACTCTCTCTCCCCCACACACTCTCTCTCCCCCACACACTCTCTCTCCCCCACACACTCTCTCTCCCCCACACACTCTCTCTCCCCCACACACTCTCTCTCCCCCACACACTCTCTCTCCCCCACACACTCTCTCTCCCCCACACACTCTCTCTCCCCCACACACTCTCTCTCCCCCACACACTCTCTCTCCCCCACACACTCTCTCTCCCCCACACACTCTCTCTCCCCCACACACTCTCTCTCCCCCACACACTCTCTCTCCCCCACACACTCTCTCTCCCCCCACACACTCTCTCTCCCCCACACACTCTCTCTCCCCCACACACTCTCTCTCCCCCCACACACTCTCTCTCCCCCACACACTCTCTCTCCCCCACACACTCTCTCTCCCCCACACACTCTCTCTCCCCCACACACTCTCTCTCCCCCACACACTCTCTCTCCCCCACCACACTCTCTCTCCCCCACCACACTCTCTCTCCCCCACACACTCTCTCTCCCCCACACACTCTCTCTCCCCCACACACTCTCTCTCCCCCACACACTCTCTCTCCCCCACACACTCTCTCTCTCTCTCTCCCCCCACACACTCTCACACTATGGATCTGGATATCTTAACTGCCCTATACTACACTGAAATAACCTATACTGCTTACTTCCAGATCTGACTCAAGCTTCACACGGAAGACATCGAACCCCCCCTAACCCAGAAGACAGGTAACGAACACCTCCCCTCCAATGTATAACATTGCGGGAATGAGGGTACCTGGACTTTGAGGGTCTGCGGATCAGGTAAGATCCCAGACGGGATTGCTGCTTTAAATATTGTGAAGCGGGGGCATCCAGACACTAGTTAAGGGGTGCAGGAAACTGGGTCATCCACATCTGGCTTTTTTTTTTCTAGATTCGACATTTATACACACACACACACACACACACACCAAGGACTAATTGTAGTATAATGTAATACAATAAATAAACTAATATCAAAAACGAATGTTCTTACTAGGAATTTATTAAATTTATTTAATTTATGGCTTTTTTTTAAATGCGTGGCTGGGGGCGGGACTAGAGGCGGGGTTGGGGGCGGGACTAGGGGCGGGACTAGGTGGCGAGTAGATTTTTGGGTTCGGCGAGTAGATTTTTGGGTGATTTGTCAAACACTGTATATATATATACATATACATACATACATATACATACATATACATACATATACATACATATACATACATATATATATATATATATATATAAATATAAGAAAAAAAAGCGCCAAATCCTAGTGCATTACTGTGCAAAATAGATATATTTAATTCCCAAAAATCTCAATAAAAATGAACTCACAAACATAAAACAATTAAAAGCATTGTATGAGTAATACTCATGCTCCTAGGACCAGGAAACGCTGCTTTGCTGCTGTAGTCCCTCCGTGACTCCACTGGAACAGATTGCTGCCTCCGTTGTTCACTGCCTGCAGGAACTGACGTATCAGGCACTCCACGATGGTCTCTCCCCCGGTATACACCAAACAGTTGATCTTTAGTTCCCACCGGGGACGGTTGAAGTCGCGGACCAGCGGGTGACGTCACGGGAACAGTTCTAATTACCGGACCGGTACAGATACTCAGCAGTTCAATGGCAAGCGTTGCAAAGTCCACTGCACACCTTCCCTACGCGTTTCATCTGATTTACAGACTTCTTCAGGGGATCCCCTGAAGAAGTCTGTAAATCAGATGAAACGCGTAGGGAAGGTGTGCAGTGGACTTTGCAACGCTTGCCATTTAACTGCTGAGTATCTGTACCGGTCCGGTAATTAGAACTGTTCCCGTGACGTCACCCGCTGGTCCGCGACTTCAACCGTCCCCGGTGGGAACTAAAGATCAACTGTTTGGTGTATACCGGGGGAGAGACCATCGTGGAGTGCCTGATACGTCAGTTCCTGCAGGCAGTGAACAACGGAGGCAGCAATCTGTTCCAGTGGAGTCACGGAGGGACTACAGCAGCAAAGCAGCGTTTCCTGGTCCTAGGAGCATGAGTATTACTCATACAATGCTTTTAATTGTTTTATGTTTGTGAGTTCATTTTTATTGAGATTTTTGGGAATTAAATATATCTATTTTGCACAGTAATGCACTAGGATTTGGCGCTTTTTTTTCTTATATTTTTCTATGCAGGTGGAGAGGGAGGTCGTTGTGCCCTTTTAAGAAGCTGCCTGTTGGTCCTAATAGTGCCACTGTCACTCCCCAATTATTGGACTTATTTGTTGGACTCTAGAGGACTATCTGCATTGAGCAGATTAAGGCAAAGTTCACAGCACCACACACAAAAATAAAAATTTTTTTGTATAATTGTATGTTTTTAGCTTTTTTTTTTTTTTTTTCTTATATTGGACATTCACAGTGCATTTTTGGTATATTAATTAATTTCATTATTTAGGATATATTGCATTGGTATATCATTATATTAATTCATTAATATTATGTTGATGTATTTATGATTTATTACCGGTTTAATTGATTTTATATATCCTATACTTCTGGCGTTCCACACACGAGCGCAGACCCTTATTGTATATATATATATATATATATATATATATATATATATATATATATATATATATATATATATATATATATATATATATATACATACATACATACATATACACACACAGAATATACTTTTCTTTTCTATTTTCTTGCATTCATTTAACACCCAGGTCCAGGGTTTTACATTTAGGTTTTGAAGAAGTTAAAACCCAACTGCAGTCTGCCCTTTTCTTTTGAATAATCTTACATTAAGGTTGCCAGAAGTCCAGCTTTACAGAAATAACTAGAAATGGAATTAAAATCAACAGAACAGTGTTTTCGTTAAAACAAATTACAGGTCACGTTTAGAGCAGCAACCCCTCTCTGTCTCTGAAATATTGCTTCCTATTTTAAACCTCTTCTGGTTGAGCTCTCTGGTCTACCCCCTTCCCTTACAGTACCTTCTTTGCATATGAAAATGAAAAAAAAATTATTGCCACAGTAATCCATAATCCTATTTCCTAATG
Source organism: Ascaphus truei (assembly GCF_040206685.1). Taxonomy (NCBI): domain Eukaryota; kingdom Metazoa; phylum Chordata; class Amphibia; order Anura; family Ascaphidae; genus Ascaphus; species Ascaphus truei. The sequence goes on from NW_027456897.1 coordinate 7,820, forward strand.
CAATCATTGTCTTCTTCCAATCAATATCATCAAATGGCAATCAAAACATTGAATTAACATTGTATACATGATTCATTAAATATGTGCACCATGTACACTCTGCCAATAAATGTTAACAATAAAATATTCCAAACAAAATACAAATGAAATACAAACAAGTATACTATTTAAATTAAGCAAGGCAGCCAAAATAAATTACCATTAATTAATCAAATCCCAAAACAATAAAAATATCATCCAAATCATTTACACAAATAACTATTTTAATCGTGAAACAAAACCATTCTCCAATACAGTTTACATCTGACAAAATATACAGTAATTACCAAAAAAAATCTTATATTAAAAAGCAAGCTTCATCCTGACCTAATGTACAGCATACAACACCAAAAATTACATCTATCTAATTAAAAGTTACATTACACACAGTTAAGAATAGAAGCATATCCAAATACATTTCAAAACATGCATTTCCAAGCAAATAATTTCTTACCCTGTATGTATATATCGATCGAGACATACATACATATATAAATACATACATACATACATAGAGTGGCAAGAAATGATAATCCCAAAAAATTGTATCACATAAAAAATTACAAAAACCAGTTAAAGTAAAAAAAAAAAAACAACATTTATTTTGTTAACTTACCAATAGCTGCCCCACTCACCGACTCCTGTTGAACACCAAGCTCTCGAACCAATCCACACACAGCAACAGGAACCCATAAAATAAAAAACCATGGGGGGGCGGAGCCACGAGCTAAGGAATGGAGGCTTGAATATACAGCTCTGCTCATACCCGGCGTAAAAGTACAAATAACTAGCTGAAAAACCCACAGAATTGGAGAAAAAAGCGCAGCTGTGAGGAGAGGAACACTCAGAGATGACAACAACCCGAGCACAAACTAAAAAGAAGCGATCTATTGACCTGAGATCTTACTTTTGGAGTTCGGAGCAGGCAAGGGGGAGAGAGGATCCAGCAATGTCCCCAGGCAGCACCTCAGATGCAGACTCGGCACACGGACAAGGGGAGGTGGACGATGCAGAGATGCAGCCAGTGATACGGAAAGATCTCACAATATACTTTTCAGATCTTAAAGACTGCTTCCGTAAAGAGATGGATGGGCTCAGAAAGGACATACAACATATTGGGGAGCGCACTAATGAGCTGGAAAAACGAATGGATACAGCAGTGGAGTGCCACAAGCACACAGAGAAAGAAATCTCTCAGATAAAAAAACGGCTGACTGAATTAGAGGATAAGCAAGAGGATGGAGAGAATCGGGACAGGAGAAACAATTTGAGAATCCGGGGAATCCCAGAGGACATACTGGACGTGGAGGAGATGCTGGGGAGATGGATGGGGTCCCTGCTCCCATATAGAACAGAGGCAGAGCTCCTGATGGATCGCTGCCATCGGGCTCTTCGATCCAAGCCCCTGCCTAATAATCCCCCCAGGGATGTTATTCTGAGGTTACATCATTACAGAATGAAGGAGGCACTCTGTAAAATCACACGCACATCCCCCACCATCAAGTTTGAGGGCATCCAGATGTCCATTTATCAGGACATTTCCCCCACTACATTAAATAAACGGAGATCCCTCCATCCATTAACGAAGATACTGAGGGACAAAGGGATTAGATATCGGTGGGTCTTCCCTTTTGGACTGTTGGTAGTGAAGGAGGGAAAAGCCCACAAACTAAGGCACATCAGTGAAGGGACGGAATTCCTGCTGAAATTCGAAATAAAGGAAAAGGTGGCTTACCAGGCTGAGGAGCAACATCCCTCCATGGAGTCTGGAAAAGAGTTTCCAGTGCTGCTGCAAGAAGAAAGGAGAAAGGCAAAGACTGAAAGAAGAAGAACCTGTCAGTCATCATGAAGTCCAAAAGCAACATTTTACTAAACGAATGTGGCTCTTAAAGGGGCACTGCCGGAGTTGTACAAGACTGGCAAAGTTGGTGTTCAAATAAAGTTAATTAAGTTCACAAAGTTTGCAAGGACTTAGATGTTTAAATAGCAAGGTTAAGAAGTTGTTCGTTTACCTGGAAAACGTTATAAAATGCCCTAGCTGGACTTACCCTGGTGATGGAGGTGAAGGGGAAAGATGGCGGCCATAGAAGATATTAGGAGCGGATACCTACGGCTGATGAAGAAGCGGGAGAAAAGTGCGCGCAAAGATGGAGGAGGGAGAAAAGGCACGAAAGCTCTGCAGAGGCGTCTGGAGCAGAGGTGGGCGGGAGGAGTGACGGAGCTGCAATAAAAGAGGCGGGGCGAGGCAGAGAGTCGGGACCAATCAGAGGATGGAGCCGAGTGACGTCATAGGACGGCGACGCGGCAGGCGGAGATGACGTCGGCTGGAGTGGAAGCCGGAAGGAGGGGGAGCATCTGTAAGTCCTGGCAGGAGCTCTCGGTGGAGGCACGCGAGCTCCACTGCCGGGAGCTCCGCGGGCGGAAGGAAGGAAGGAAGGGAGGGAGGAGAGGGGAGGGGAGGGGAGGCAGTGAATGACAAGGGAGGAAGGGGGGCGAGAGAGAAGAGAAGGAAGGGGTGCGAACGGCAGGGGAGGAAGGGGGGCGAACGGCAGGGGAGGAAGGGGGGCGAACGGCAGGGGAGGAAGGGGGGCGAACGGCAGGGGAGGAAGGGGGGCGAACGGCAGGGGAGGAAGGGGGGCGAACGGCAGGGGAGGAAGGGGGGCGAACAACGGGAGGAAGGTGGGCGAACAACAGGGGAGGAAGGTGGGCGAACGGCAGGGGAGGAAGGTGGGCGAACGGCAGGGGAGGAAGGGGGCGAACGGCAGGGGAGGAAGGGGGGCGAACGGCAGGGGAGGAAGGGGAGCGAACGGCAGGGGAGGAAGGGGAGCGAACGGCAGGGGAGGAAGGGGGGCAAATGACAGGAGAGGAAGGGGGGCGAATGATAGGAGGAAGGGGGGCGAATGACAGGGGAGGAATGGGGTGTAGGCACAGCAGAGACAGCAGGAGAGGACGTGGAGAGAGGAGTGTGGACAGGGGAGGAGTGGGAGAGAAGGGTAGGGGGAAGAGGTTAGAGAAAAAGGGCAAAGGTGGACAGAGGGTCTAGGGAGAAAGGGTTAGGGGCTTGCATAGGACAAGTTGGGAGAGCAGAAGAGACAAGGAGAGGGGGGGGACAGTGTCAGGAAGATAGATAGGAGAAGGGAGAGGGGGAATTAATAAAAATAAATAAATACATTTAAAAAGGTGGAGAAAGGAGACAGAAGACAGGAAAAGGTAGGGAGAGCAGGTGGAATAGATACTGGTCCAGCTAAGAGTGGAAGGAGCAATCCGCAGTCACCAGGGGAAAAGGGGAAGCTTGAAAAGAGATCTAGCTAGTTGGCAGAGCTTATAAAGGGAGCCATGGAAAGACATGTGGGTAGGGAAATCAATTAAGAAAAAAGTACGTTATACCAGACATTGGGATAAAATGTAAGAATGCGCCGGGGGGTGGGCAGAAGCTCCTCCATCCGTGCAGTGGACTTGCTCTGACAACCTATGGGGACTGAGACTGCTAAACCCATAGGTGAAGACCCAGGGGATGGGAGGCTTCAGGAGGGTAGGAGCATTAGCCCCCCCAGGAGGAGGAAGAAGGAGGGAGGCTTGGTGCCCCTGTGCAGATGAGCTTTGGTCCGGAAGGATCAAATACAGCTCATTCCAGTTGTTGTTTATTGTGTTGGAGTTGTTGGGTGTTGTTTTGTTTTCCTTGCCTATCCCTGTGTGTTTCCCCTTCCCCGGTCCCCCAAGTTGCTGGTCACCGTTGGAAGAGGTCGCAAGGCAAGAAGAGAAGTGGAGATGGCGGATCTCTGGGCGGGACCCGAATGTATGTTTGCAGCGGGTAAGCAGATCCACTAAAGCACCGACATGGCAGTAACATGTGTGTCACATAATGTTCGAGGTTTTAACAGCCCTCAGAAACGCCACATTGCCTTTAAGGAGTATAGAAATAGAAAAGCTGATGTGATATTTCTACAGGAGACTCACTTCAGCACTAGAAATAACCCGAGTTTCCTAGACGGGCACTTCCGCCAGTTCTATCTGGCCTCAGCGGCAGAGAAAAAGAAGGGGGTGGCGATACTGCTCCACAATAATTTGCCGTTTAAAGTAGGGGAAATCAAAAGAGACATTGACGGTAGATATCTTATCCTAACAGGGATGGTGAATGAGAATAGTCTGACACTAGCATCGGTATACGCCCCATGTGAAGATGATCCTCAATTTTTTAGGACATTCTTTGCACAGCTGGATAGGGTGGCAGAGGGGAGCATAGTAGTGGCGGGAGATTTTACCAAACATTTAGACCCGATATTAGACAGGAACAAACTAAGAAAAATCAAGAAGGGAGGTGTCGAGGCGCTACATCAGGGTACCAGGGACAGACAACTTGTAGATATCTGGAGGGAACAGCACCCAGGAGAAAGGGGATTTACTTTTTACTCGCACCCACATGACAGCTACAGCAGGATCGATTACTTGTTTGTGTCGAATAGACTGGTCCCGCAGATCTCCTATTCAGGAATCCATGATATTTCATGGTCAGATCATGCACCAATAGAGCTGCGGTGCTCCCAAATTAGGCTGGCTAGCCCAGGGGCAAATTGGAAACTCAATGCATCATTAATTAAGATCCCAGAGATCGCACAAACCATACAAGAAGAGATCTCACAATTCTTTAAGACAAACAAGGGCAGTGTGGAATCTCACATAACATTGTGGGAGGCTCATAAGGCCACTCTGAGAGGAATTTTGATAAATATAGCGGCGGGGAGGGAAAAAAAGAGAGAAGCCAAAATGAATCAGCTGAGAGAAAAGCTACATGAACTCTCTATACTACATAACAGGACAGGTAGAGAGGAGACACTGAAAGAGTTGAAGGATGTAAGAATAGAACTTAATCTACTCCTTACCTCCCAGGCTGAAAAGACATTGAGTTTGGCAAAGAGGAAATTTTTTGAAAAGGCGAACAAGCCAGATACCATGCTCGCAAATAAAATCTGCAACAAACAATCCAACTATACAATTCACGCAATTCAGACTAGGGAAGGGAAGTTAACCTCAAATCCCAAACACATAGTTGAGGAGTTTAGGAAATATTATGAAGGGTTGTATGATGGGAAGAAGGTGAAACATAATACTAATACGAGTAAGGCACTAGAGACTTTCCTAGCAGACTCGGATTTGCCCAGGTTGACGAGGTTGGAGCGGGAGCTCCTGGAGAAGGAGTTCACAGCGGAAGAACTGCTAGAGGTAGTTACTAATCTGAAAACCGCTAAAGCTCCGGGCCCAGATGGATTCTCCAATTTATATCACAAAAAATATATTGGGATTCTGACCCCTTATTTGTTAAAGATGTACAATAATGTCCTGGATGGGGGGTCGTTCTCGGACCAGATGCTGCAGGCGTCCATCTCGGTGATTCATAAGTAGGGGAAAGACCCCACAAATTGCCCAAGTTATAGGCCGATCTCACTGATTAATTCGGATGTAAAAATCTACTCAAAATTGCTGGCCAATAGATTGAGTACTATTCTACCCAGGCTGATTCACCCGGATCAAGTTGGTTTCATTAAAGGTAGACAAGCAGCCGATAATACCAGAAGGGTTATTGATATTATAGATTACATAAATACCAACAAGATCCCAGGAATTGTTTTAAGCTTAGATGCAGAGAAAGCCTTCGATAGAATAGACTGGCCATACCTGGATGCCACGCTTGCGGCGTTTGGATTGGGGGACAGAATCTTGAGGGCAATTAAAGCATTATATACGAATCCTATGGCACGGGTAGTTCACCAGGTATTCCCGTCAGGTTATCTCAAAATCAAGAGTGGCACAAGACAGGGCTGCCCATTGTCGCCCTTGTTGTTCGCCTTATGCATGGAGCCACTAGCAGCCCGGATTAGAGGTAACAGGGATATTACAGGGATCCTGTCATATTCTCTAGCCTGCTGTACCCATGCTTGGCCACCGGGACTGCTGCCACTCTCAATGTCTTGTTCTAGCATGCAGTACCTATACTTGTCCACCGGGATTGCTGCTGCTAAACTAAGGAACATTCCAGATTCTGATACCTGACACCTCTGCACCTGTGCTCCACCTCTCAGCCTGCCTATATAAACCTCCCTTTCCTGTTCCTCCCTTGCCTGTTTATACTGGTTCCTAGCTCCTGCAAGGTTCCTGTGTTTACTGCTCTCCTAGCTATTGCTATCATCCTGTTCCAGTTTCCTCGTTGCCGACCTCTGCTTGTTTCCTGACTTCGCTACCTGCCGCCTGCCTTGGACCCCTGCTTGTTTCCTGACTTCGCTACCTGCTGCCTGCCTCTGATCTCTGCTTGTGACCCCTACTTCGCTCCCTGCTGTTCCTGCCACTGGGGTCCACTTCAGCCGAAGTCCAATCCTTGACAGATCCAAATTCACTCCCAGGAACACAAGACAGCATTGTATGCGGATGATGTCATCCTGACGCTGTCCAGGCCCCTAGTCTCTCTACCCAACCTTTTTGACCTGTTGGAAAAATTTAACAGAATATCAGGATTCAAAATAAATCAGGCGAAATCTGAAGCCATGAGTCTAAATCTCCCAAAAGATACAGAAAAACTAATAGAGATTCATTTTAATTTTAATTGCAACCCAAAGCAATTAAGTACCTAGGGGTCAATTTGACCAAGGAAGTAAACCTGTTATATAAGGCAAATTATCCTAAACTCTTGCAGTCCCTGAGGAGAGAGTTATAAGAATGGACATCATATGGCATCTCATGGATTGGAAGAATTTATAGTGTTAAAATGAACCTTCCCAGATTATTGTACAGGCATACCCCGCTTTAAGTACACTCACTTTAAGTACACTCGCGAGTAAGTACATATCGCCCAATAGGCAAATGCCAGCTCACGCATGCGCCTGTCATCACGTCCTGAACAGCAATACCGGCTTCCTACCTGTACTGAAGCTATGCGCAAGCAGGGAGACTATAGAGCCTGTTACAAATACGTTATTTACATCAGTTATGCACGTATATAACTATTGCAGTACAGTACCTGCATCGATAAGTGGGAAAAGGTAGTGCTTCACTTTAAGTACATTTTCGCTTTACATACATGCTCCGGTCCCATTGCGTATGTTAATGCGGGGTATGCCTGTACCTCTTTCAGACGCTTCCCATACCCGTAGATAATGCAGATATTAGGGACATGCAGACAAAGGTTCTTAATTTTATTTGGAAAAACAAAAAAGCACGAATAAAGGCTAGAATAATGATGAGGCCCAAAACCACAGGCGAACTGGCGGTACCTTGCTTGTTCTCATATTATAGAGCGGCCCAATTAAGTCAAATTATCCAATGGCATCTAGATCCACATATGCGCAGATGGGTGGGCATAGAGAGCGAACTATGCGCCCCACTAGAAATGACTACCTTAATTTGGTACCCAAAATCTAGGCTCAAAGAGATAAAGAAACCGCTAGCCTCAATGAACAACTCGATTGCAATCTGGGAGGCCACTAAATTTAGATGTGCTCTGACAACGAGGAACTCACTGATGACCCCATTGTGGGTGAACCCAGATTTTGCCCCGGGGATGGAAGAAGGGGGATTTACATGTTGGAGGCAGGGAGGGTATAGGAGGTTGAAGGATCTGGAGGGCAGGGACACAATTGAAACATTTACACAACTTCAGTCGGATAAGGACATTCCCAACATGGAATTTTTTAGATACCTCCAGATCAGGGCATTTTATACCAAACACATAAATCGTCCTAAGGTGACAAATTTTGAGGCGCTCTGTGCACGAGGGCACGACACAGGGGGACTAACATCTAGACTATATAGAGAGGTGATCGATCCTGGTAATAGCCACGGACTGAGACTAGGTTACATGACGCAGTGGGAGACAGACTTAGGGAGGACGTTAGAGGACGAGGAATGGACAAAGATATTTGAGGCGGCAGCAAAGAGTTCGATCTGCACGACGTGAAAGGAGAACTCATATAAAGTAATAATGAGGTGGTATCTCACCCCAGTTAGATTAGCTAAATTTGTACCAGGTTACTCCCCCTTGTGTCCTAGATAATGTGGAGAGCCAGGAGACTTGTTGCACATGCAATGGTCCTGCCCTCGTTTGGTCCCAATATGGGAACAGATTCGGGATTGGTTAGAGAGGATCTTGGGCCTCGAAATTCCCCGGGATCCATGGCTGTTTCTGCTAAATAAGCCACTGGAGGGTCTGTCAAGGGCAGGAAACAAAATGATCGTTCACTTTGCAACGGCAATGAGGTGTGAGACCGCAGCATTGTGGAAACAGAGCATGATTCCAACAATTGAAAAGATTCGGAACAGAATTTGGTTTGCCTGCCAGATGGAGAAGCTGACGAGTCTGGTCAACGACACTGGCTCAAATTTCCAAAAGGTCTGGTTGCCGTGGTTGGCACAAACAGACATCCCAGGGGCGAGCAATGCCTCTATTTGGCTATGATAGGAATAAGTGAGTTCTCCTGTGACAGACGGCACTAGGGGGGGAGGGTGTATAGAGACGGGCCTAGCTAAAGGACGATTGGGTCAGGAAGTTAAGGGAAAATTTCTATACGTCAAAGCCTGCAAAGGCATAAGAGTTTGCAGAGGTCTCCCGCACCAGAACCAAAAGAAAGAGGGAGAAGTGTAGAGATGTGCCTAGCATGACGTTGGATTGAAGATCCACAGTGACCCCCCTCCCATACCCCTCTTCCCCAGTGTGTCTTTCCCCCCCTGTGCATGTTGGATGTGTGAATGGTGTTTGCGTCTTGACCTTTCAGACAGATATGGACAAGTTACAGAGCGTATGGAGTGTCTTATAATCTGTGAAAAAATGTCTGTATCTTTTGAAAATTCAATAAAATATAAAGTATAAAAAAAATAAACCAAGACTTTTTTTTGTAATCCAAAACGTGTTTCTTGTTCTTATGGGTTCGTCTGGGGTCTTCTGGGGGTCTTCTTTCCGTCTGCTGCCACGCCCCGTCCTCTTCTTCCTTCTGGAGGTCCGTCCTCCTCGGCGTCTGCCTTCAAAATGACACGACAGGCTTTTATAGGCCTATGACGTCACATTTTGCATCAAATGGTTCTCACGGTCCTGATTGGTCCGTGAAAAGCATGTGATTTTCCTAAAGGAAAAAAGTTATGACGTAATTTAAAGGAAATGAAGCCAGCCAATCAGAATGGCTGTGCTCCATTTCCCTTTAACATGACGTCAACAAAACCAAAATGGCGCCGGCACATGGGACTACAGCCAATGAGATCGTTGATGTAGTTCCCATGATCTCATTGGCTGTAGTCCCATGTGACGGCGCCATTTTGGTTTTGTTGACGTCATGTTGAAGGAAAATTAAGCACAGCCATTCTGATCGGCTGGCTTCATTTCTTTTAAATGACATCATCATTTTTTTTTCCACCAAAATCACATGCTTTTCACGGACCAATCAGGACCGTGAGAACCATTTGAAGCAAAATTTGATGTCATAGGCCTATAAAAGCCTATGTCGTCTCATTTTCCAGCTAGACGCCGTGGGGAGAGGACCTCCCCTCAGAAGAAGATGGACAGTGCATCGCAGATAAGAAGCCCGAAGACCCCACAGACGGTAAAGAAGACCCAGAAAAGAAGACCACAGACGGTATGGATTTAAAGACAAGAAACAAGACACCACATTGGATTACAAAGGTTTTTTATTGTATGGGTTCCTGGTTCCTGTCTTTGGATTTGGTAGAGACATAGCGGTTCCCCCGGAAGTCGGTCATTGGTCATCTAATGGTAAGTAAACTAAAGAAATGTATTTTATTTAAGTTGTAACGGTTTATTTTGTTTTTTTCTAACATGTCAGATTTATTTTTTTAATGTCCATTTAATGCCCATGTATGTATATATATATATATCCCTATGGAGCTATATACATACATGTTTATTAAAGGGTTGTTTTGCAAATGTTTACTGCATTATATCATGTCGTGTTCAAGTATTTTCCCTGTTTTGTATTGTATTGTATGTATTTATTTATATAGCGCCATTAATGTACATAGCGCTTCACAGTAGTAATACAGTACATGTGGTAATCGAATTAATAACAGATAATATAAATAACAGATCATGGGAATAAGTGCTTAAGACATAAACATAACATTAAGGAAGAGGAGTTCCTGCCCCGAGGAGCTTACAATCTAATTGGTAGTGTGGGATGCAATATGTATAGTGAGTAGGTTCAAATATCATTTATTGGAGTCTTAACTCAATTAAAATAGGGCGGACACTAAGTACCAGGGTGATATGTTCTAGTAGGCCAAAAAAGCGCAGCGAAAATAAAAGGCACCAGACTCATGTGTAAACTGTTGGCTATTACCCTTGATCATATATGCAGGGTAAAGTCAGATGTTACAAACAAACACAGGTGTCTGTGTATAAAGTGTGTAAATCACAGATACAGCCCCTATATTAATCAGGTGTCTAGCTTATAGATGATAGTGACTGGTATTATATATACTAGATCACTATCTACTCAGGTGCGTAAACCAAGTGAGTGCATACCACAATAGGTTAATGCAGGGATGAGCAGATCGCTGCTTAAGTCCCTGGGTGGTGCTACTACATCAAGGCACCATAGCTGTGTAAGATCACACACACTCGCTGTAAAATCCCCCAGCGCCAGTCTCCTGGGGGGGGGGGGGTGTATCTATTATAAGCAGACAAAAGATGGCTGTAAAACCCGTGGGTAAAAGAATGTAGATCACAAGTAGTGTCTACTAACACTTAGAAAAAATAAAAAACAGCACGAGGTACTGGTAGCATAAAAATGGCAGGAACCGTGACCAAACTGTGTCAAACATACACACATCTGCTAATGCCTGGTGTGTCGCAGGTCTCCGCGGTTTCTGCCTGCATGAATTAGTATCGAGCTAATGCTCACATGTAACTCTCTGTGAGGGAGTTACTCTGGGTCAGGACGCGCTCCGATCACGAGCGTTGGTCCCGCCCCCTTGACGTAATGACGTCACTGCCGACGTACGTTTCGCTAGGCAAGTAGCTTTCTCAAGGCTGGGCGGGGCATAGGTACTAACCCTGCCCTTTATAGAGGAGCGTCAGCTCTGATTGGTTACTCAGTTCCCTATTCATGAACTCGAGTTAGGTACTTAGCGTACGTATGATGAAAAGTAAAGTCCTAGTGTTAGGCAAAAACAGACTGCCTTCCCTCGCGTCCGTATTAATGGTATGTGGGGACAAAGTGTCACCGGACTGCGTAGATAGCGCAGGAGGGCTGTGTATAGCTAGCACATAATGCACATAAACAGTGAATAGGGATTCAGCTCAGAGAGGTAATATATAAAGGAAGGACTACAAGGGGCTCGTCGGATCCACTGAGTGCAGAACTCAGGTGTGGGGCCTGATTGCATATGATGGCTAAATAAATGGACTGTATACAAAGCCCTCATTCAGGCCCCTGGGGCTAAGGGTTTGCAGTGTGTAAATCCAACGGGACTCAATTTTAAGTAACTCTTGGTCCCAGTTCCCCTTTCTGATGCCCATAGATAACTGGTCTATGCCCTTGAAGGTAAGTACCGTTTGATCACCCCGGTGGTGGTCATTGACATGTCTTGCCACCGGGGTGTCCACACCATTCCTGATGTTACCCAGATGTTCAAGGACCCTGACCCTGAAGGGGCGCCTAGTCTTCCCTATGTACTTCTTCGTGCACACACACTCTGCCATGTAGATGACTCCTGGGGTTTTGCAATTAATAAATTTACGAATACTAAATGTTCTTGTATTATCCCAGTTACTAAACGTTTTAGCGTTTATAATGACAGAGCACGCTTTGCAATTTTTGCAGCTAAAATTGCCCAGTGGTTTCATAGGGAGCCAGGTTTTATTGACTGGGGCCTCAAAGTGGCTGTTGACCAAACGATCTCGTAAGTTCTTAGACCGACGGCTGGTCATTTCTGGGTACGGTCTCAGCACTTCTTTGAGGTCCTCGTCCGCCCTAAGGATGTGCCAGTGTTTATTGAAAGCACTCCTTGCTCTTGACCATTGTTCATTGTAAGTACCTATGAACCTGATCGTTCTTGCAGATGTAGTCTCCATTTTATCTTTCAGTAGATCTGCCCTTGATGTATTTTTTGCTCTCTTGTATGCCTTCTTGACCATGTTTCTTGAGTACCCCCGTTCGAGGAATCTATCCCTCATCAATGATGCTTGTTTCTCGAATTCGGTATCATCTGTACAGTTCCGTTTGATTCGCAGGAACTGTCCTACAGGGATACCTTTAATAAGGTTCGGTGGATGATGACTAGTAGCCCTTAAAAGACTGTTTGTCGCAGTGCTCTTTCTATACATGGTGCTACTAATCTCCCCTGCAGTTCCAACTTGTACAGTGAGGTCGAGAAAATTTATTTTGTCAGGACCAATCTCATAGGTGAGTTTGAGGTTATTTGAGTTCTGGTTCAGTCCATCGATGAAGGTCTTGAGGAGATCGGTAGATCCTCTCCACATCAAGAACACATCATCGATGAACCTGTACCACATCTCGATGTGGTCCGTGAATGCCTCATTGGGCTCTCCAAAAACTACCTCCGCCTCCCACCAGCCCAGGTACAGATTTGCATAGGATGGGGCACACTTTGTTCCCATCGCTGTGCCCTGGGTCTGGTGGTACAGTTTATTATTGAAAAGGAAGTAGTTTTTGGTGAGGACAAACTCCAATAGTTTGACCAGAAAGGTACTGTGATCCTTAAAGGACAACCCCCTTGCTCTCAGAAAATACGATACAGCCTCTAGGCCCTTAGTATGTGGTATAGAGGTGTATAGGCCCTCCACATCTAATGACACTAGGATAGTATCTTCCGTCACTGTGATGTCATTCAATTTATTACGGATATCCTTTGTGTCCCTAAGATAAGATGGGAGGGCTGTTACAAATGGTCTCAGTACCTGGTCGATATAATTACTGGCATTTTCGGTGAGGTTCCCAATACCAGCAACAATGGGACGTCCCGGGGGTGGTGTCAGTTTTTTATGTATTTTGGGTAGTGAGTAAAAGGTCGCAATCCTGGGGAATTGAACAAACATAAAGTCCATCTCATTTTTAGAGATGAGATTACTCTGGAAAGCATCTGACAAAATGCCGTGAAGTACTTTCTGATATTCAAGAGTGGGGTCATTTGTGAGCACCTCGTAACAGGTCCTATCAGATAGGAGACGTATGTTCTCTGTTACATAATCCTCACTCCTCAGGATAACAAGGTTACCTCCTTTATCGGAAGGTTTGATAATAATTTCCCTGTCTTGTTCAAGTTCCTTGAGGGCTAGTTCCTCAGCCTGTGTCAGGTTGTGTTTGTCAGTATTGTGGGGGGGGTGTCTGAATGACTCTAGTTCTTTTGTCACTAGGTCAACAAAAACCGCTATATTTGAGTTATCTTCCAGGGGGGGCATGAATTTAGATTTTGGTTTTAGTGAGGTAAAGGGGCCCTCGCCCTCTATCCTATTAGATTCTTCTGCTAGGTCTGTAAGTACCCTCAGATTGTCCTCATCAAGCTCAGTTAAGGGATCTATGCCCAGATGGGTAGTAATGCGTAGATCCCTTCTCTTGAAGAGTTTGTGTAGTAACAATTTCCTGGCGAATAGGTTCAGATCTTTAACCCATTCGAAGGTGTCAAATTTTGATGTGTGTGAGAATGACAGACCTTTTAGCAGTACGTTGATATGATCTGTGCTAAGTATGCGGTTGGACAAGTTAATTATCTGGCCTTGATTCATGCCTCCTGTCAAATTACTAGTAGTGTGTGACGGGTGGATTGGATTCAGTAGTGTTTGTATCCTCTCGACCTCCTGTGCTCCCCAGCGTACCTTCCCCTTCCCTTTTTTTTTTTACCCACGGGTTTTACAGCCATCTTTTGTCTGCTTATAATAGATACACCCCCCCCCCCCCAGGAGACTGGCGCTGGGGGATTTTACAGCGAGTGTGTGTGATCTTACACAGCTATGGTGCCTTGATGTAGTAGCACCACCCAGGGACTTAAGCAGCGATCTGCTCATCCCTGCATTAACCTATTGTGGTATGCACTCACTTGGTTTACGCACCTGAGTAGATAGTGATCTAGTATATATAATACCAGTCACTATCATCTATAAGCTAGACACCTGATTAATATAGGGGCTGTATCTGTGATTTACACACTTTATACACAGACACCTGTGTTTGTTTGTAACATCTGACTTTACCCTGCATATATGATCAAGGGTAATAGCCAACACTTTACACATGAGTCTGGTGCCTTTTATTTTCGCTGCGCTTTTTTGGCCTACTAGCACATATCACCCTGGTACTTAGTGTCCGCCCTATTTTAATTGAGTTAAGACTCCAATAAATGATATTTGAACCTACTCACTATACATATTGCATCCCACACTACCTCCTTCACTGTATATTGTGCACTGTTGAGTGCTCTCCGTTGGGGTTCTGTTTCTCTACTAGTACTAGTTCATATCCACCCCAGATTGTAGCACCACAGATTTCAATCTTCCAGCAGTTGCGAGGGTATATTCCTTCCCTTCCCCCTCCCCAGCCTTCCCCTGAGTTCGTAATCTAATTGGTAGGTAGGGAGAACGTACAGAGACAGTAGGAGGGAGTTCTGGTAAGTGTGTCTGCAGGGGGCCAAGCTTTATGTATCATGTGTTCAGAATATTCACAGTGCTATTCGTATGCTTCTTTAAGCAAGCGTGTCTTAAGGTGGGTCTTAAAGGTGGATAGAGAGGGTGCTAGTTGGGTACCGAGGGGAAGGGCATTCCAGAGGTGTGGGGCAGTCAGTGAAAAAGGTTTAAGGCGGGAGAGGGCTTTAGATACAAAGGGGGTAGAAAGAAGACATCCTTGAGCAGAACGCAAGAGTCGGGATGGTGCATAGCGAGAAATTAGGGCTGAGATGTAAGGAGGGGCAGAAGAGTGTAAAGCTTTAAAAGTGAGGAGAAGAATGGAGTGTGAGATGCGGGATTTGATTGGAAGCCAGGAGAGGGATTTCAGGAGGGGAGATGCTGAGACAGATCTAGGAAAGAGTAGAGTGATTCTGGCAGCAGCATTTAGGATAGATTGTAGGGGAGACAGGTGAGAGGCAGGAAGGCTGGACAGCAGGAGGTTACAGTAATCAAGACGGGAGAGAATGAGGGCCTGAGTCAGAGTTTTAACAGTCGAGCAACAGAGGAAAGGGCGTATCTTTGTTATATTGCGGAGGAAAAAGCGACAAGTTTTAGAAATGTTTTGAATGTGAGGGGCGAATGTGTGTGTGAAATGTTATTTTGAATTATTTATGTCAGATGATGATGCTTGCCTGGATTTATTTAGGGACCCGGCCTTAATTTTTTTTTGTGGCTTCTTTGGTGAAGTTAGATTGTGTATGATCGTGTTAGTTACAAATAGAATTTATTTTGGAATGGTTTTGTTTTTGCATAACAATATTGTATATGGTTTTTGGTTTAGATTTTCTTGAACTGTATTTCGGATGGCATAAATAGTGTGTTGGTAATTTATTATTGTCTACTTGCTGTGTTTATATTGAATGTTTACTTTCAATGGTGTATTTGCTTTGGACCATTGTTTGCTATTGTGTACATGATGGAAATATTATTTGCATCATGTACAAATTGTTCAATTGTTTGTTGTATTGCAATTTGCAATTTACTGGTTTGGATAGGTGTTTGCTGTATTCTTTTATGAGATGTGTTTTAATTTTCATTTGGCTTTGTTTTTAATTTGGCAGTGATGTTGTCAATTTGAGATCGAATGTTTTCAATTGGTACATGGCTATCCTTTACCATTTCTTTGTAGATTTCTTAATCATACATATATTTTAAATATATATATATATATATATATATATATACAGTGTTCGACAAACCTATACATTTGCTCGCTCCGGGCGAGTGGATTTAACATCGTGGCGAGCTCCTATTGGCCCAAGCAGCACACGTTTGGTACTAGGTGGCGAGTAGATTTTTTTGTGTGGCGAGTAGATTTTTTGGTGGTTTGTCAACCACTATATAAATATATATATATATTTATATAGTGGTCGACAAACCACCAAAAAATCTACACGCCACACAAAAAAAATCTACTCGCCACCTAGTACCAAACGTGTGCTGCTTGGGCCAATAGGAGCTCGCCACGATGTTAAATCCACTCGCCCGGAGCGGGCAAATGTATAGGTTTGTCGAACACTGTATATATATATATATATATATATATATATATATATATATATATATATATATATATATATATATTTAAAATATATGTATGATTAAGAAATCTACAAAGAAATGGTAAAGGATAGCCATGTACCAATTGAAAACATTCGATCTCAAATTGACAACATCACTGCCAAATTAAAAACAAAGCCAAATGAAAATTAAAACACATCATAAAAGAATACAGCAAACACCTATCCAAACCAGTAAATTGCAAATTGCAATACAACAAACAATTGAACAATTTGTACATGATGCAAATAATATTTCCATCATGTACACAATCAAGTCTGTGCCCCCAAAAAATTATTAAAAAACACAAATACTTTTACATAAATACACCAACTACCCACCCCCGTGAGGCATAACCACCATCACCCATAGACACCGGGAGGCCTACCCTACCTCCCTTGGGGACAATACCCCCTACCCCCAATACCCACATTCAAAACAATACACACACCCGCAATAAACATAAAAATTATTAATAAACTATACATAACCCACCCACACCATATAGCAAATATATTGTGGTGTTACTTAACCCCTTAATAAACAACGGTTAATAAGCGCTAAAGTTATTAATGGGTTAAGCCACCCTGCACCCATTCATTTGTAGAGTGGCTTCATTCACATTATAAATATATATATATATATATATTGGCCTAAGCAGCACACGTTTGGTACTAGGTGGCGAGTAGATTTTTTTGTGTGGCGAGTAGATTTTTTAGTGGTTTGTCGACCACTATATAAATATATATATATATTTATATAGTGGTCGACAAACCACCAAAAAATCTACTCGCCACACAAAAAAATCTACTCGCCACCTAGTACCAAACGTGTGCTGCTTGGGCCAATATATATATATATATATATATATATATATATTTATAATGTGAATGAAGCCACTCTACAAATGAATGGGTGCAGGGTGGCTTAACCCATTAATAACTTTAGCGCTTATTAACCGTTGTTTATTAAGGGGTTAAGTAACACCACAATATATTTGCTATATGGTGTGGGTGGGTTATGTATAGTTTATTAATAATTTTTATGTTTATTGCGGGTGTGTGTATTGTTTTGAATGTGGGTATTGGGGGTAGGGGGTATTGTCCCCAAGGGAGGTAGGGTAGGCCTCCCGGTGTCTATGGGTGATGGTGGTTATGCCTCACGGGGGTGGGTAGTTGGTGTATTTATGTAAAAGTATTTGTGTTTTTTAATAATTTTTTGGGGGCACAGACTTGATACTGCAGGCAAGCGGAGACACCTGCGGGGAACACCCAAGGGCCACCGCCAGCCTATAGTACCATTCATGTGCTAAAAAAAAACTATGGGTTATGTATATAAGGGGGGTATAGGGGTTGTTGGGGGCACAGATGTTGATTGTGTTGTGTATTGCAATGTTTATTGGGGGCAATTGTCCCCAATAAACATGCTACTATCACTTAACCCCTTCATTGCCTTAACGGATAGCCGCTAAGGTAATGAAGCAGCATTACTGTATTTTTATTAATACATGTGCAGAGGGTCTCTGGACATGAACCGTGTTAGTTTTATGTCCGGGGACCCCCTGCTTCCCGAGATACAGCACCTTTATGGGGTGCCGGTATCTCCTATGAATGGAAATGTCCCGCGTCACGTGATCGTGCTATCTCCATGCATTGGAGATACCGGCACCTCATAACGGGGCCTGTATCTCGGGAAGCAGGGGATCCCCAGACATAAAACCAACGCAGTTCATCTCCGGAGACCCCCTGAACATCTACAATATTAATATGTAAAAAAAAAAATATTTGCCGGCGCGATTTGTGCAGAGAGAGGCGGATCTCGCTCTCTGCTGACAGATCTCGCCAGCGGAGCCCTTCTCGCCAAGGCTCGCCATCTCTCTGCCGGATTCCTCTCCCAGATATGCGCACTTTCCTGCATACGGCGAGGGGAATCCACCAAAAAAATGGAGAGTTCTAAGTCTGGCGAATTCTAAGAATGGCCATTCTCGCAGTTTTCAGCATAGGCCAATAGGTCGGTTAAGTTGGCTAATTCATCAGGGGAGAGGAGGGATTGGTCTAGTTTCTTATGCAATTTGTGAAGGGCTAGTTTCCTGCCAAAAAGGTTCACATCTTTTACCCACTCAAACAAATTCATATTGCATGCAGGTGTGAATGATAAACCTTTTTTGAGGACAGACAGTTGACTGGTGGTTAGAATCTTAGATGTTAGGTTAACTACCTGTAGTTCATTGTTCATGGTCACTGTCGATTCCTCCTCCTGCCCCTGCCTCTCCCTCTCCATCTGTAGCCCCGAATTTCTCTGTTTCTGAGCTCTCTGGCCCCTTCTAGTTCTAAATCTCTTTCTCTTGAAAAATCTCCCTCAAATCTTTGTAGGACTAAAAAATCCTGTCTCCTATTTTCTCTAGCTTCCTGCGACCCACTAGGTACAGATTGGTGAGTACCTGTGATCCCACTACCCCCCTCTGAGGCTGAATTATCCCAGTCTGTGGAGGAATCATGTGGTTCTACATAGTCCTTTTTGGTATTAATCCTATATATTTTGTCCCGGCGAAACTTCTTTTGTTACCTCTCTTTTATACTGTATCATTAGTAAATTTCTCAATGTTCTTTTTTAGTTTAGTATCTAGATCCTGATACTCTGTATTCTCTTGCCATTGTGCTAGAGATTTCAAATCTGTACCTAGCTCACTACTTACTGCTGCCATGTTTTTCGTTTCATATTCTATCAGCAGTATCATTAGCTCCTTCGAGCATTTAGAGAGAGTATCCTCCCATTTTGTTTTCAACTTGAATTGTATTAATTACTTGCATGGTGTACATGCATAGCATACAATTGCAATAAAGAACAGTTACAACCTGGTAGTAGTTATCCATGTATAAACACTCTCAACAGGTGAATACAAGACAAACAGGGTAGACAGACAGACAAACAGACAAAAACACAAACCACAAACTAGGGGAGAAAAAGGTGTGATTTAATCGGGGGGGTCCTCCTGCCGTGGTACCGTTGGATGCTCCGTGTCCAGTGGTCACTGCTTTTGAGGTGGTCGGGTTCCCTCCAGATGTCTCGTCCGTATGTTTTTGTCTAACTGTGTCTGCGGCTCCGTAACCTGTCCAGTCAATTCGTCCCAGCGCAACGTCATCAAGGGAGAACGCACATGCTCTTATTATTGCCATATCGTGGACCTTTCCACCCCCGGTGTATCTGTCGGGGCCAATCATGGCGACCAGACTTTTAGATAATTTGCACCAGTGTCATTGACCAAACTTGTCAATTTCTCCATCTGGCAAACTGTCCAAATTCTAATCCGAAATTTAGCAATTATGGGGATCTCATTCTGTTTCCAGCATGCTGCGATCTCCCCGCGTACCGCTGTTGCAAAGTGCGCCACTAACTTATTCTTCTTTTTGGAGAGGCCCGGATGTAGCCTGTTGAGGAGAAACAACCATGGATCTAACCGGATGTGCGTTTCTAGGATTCTGTTTAGCCAATCTTAAATTGAGTCCCAGACCGAGGCGATTTTGGGGCAAGAGCACAGCATGTGCAACAGGTCTGCTTGCTGTCCACATTGTCTTGGACACAATGGGGAGTAACTTGGCAGATATTTGTCCAATTTTATGGGGGTGTGGTACCACCACATCATAACTTTATATGCGTTCTTCCTTAAGGTCGTGCATATGGAGCTTTTGGAAGCTGCCAAGACAATTTTTGTCCACTCCTCTAAGTCCAATTCCTCCCCTAGGTCAGTCTCCCATTTAGTCATGTACCATGACTTTTCCATCACGGTTGAGCCCGAACTGGTCACCTCCTTGTACATCTGTGATATACAGTAAGTCCCTTTGTGGATGTCCCTGATCGACAGAGCTTTTCAAATTTCGTTAATTGGGTTTGGGGCTGAAATGTCTGATAAAATGCTCTTATCTGGAGGTATCTAAAGAACTCCCCATTGGGGATATTTTTTGCTAGATTTAAGTAGATCAAAAGTTTGTATGCCTCTTCTGCCCTTCAGATCCACTAGTCTATTAATGTGTTTGTGTTGCCAGGTAGAAAATTCCACCCGTGACAGACCTGGAGCAAATGATGGATTTCTCCACAGTGGGGTTATTCCTGATAATTTATGGGTCAATTTACATTTAAGCCTGGTGAGCTCCCACACCGAGAGCGAGTTGGTCATTGAGGATAGCGGAATTTTGGCGCCTAACCGCACCTTTTTGGGGAGCCAAATTAAATGTTCCAGCTCTACAGGGGAGCATAGTTCCCCTTCTAAAGCGACCCATCTTTTCGAGTCCGGAGTAGTGTGCCATTGCCCAATTTGGCATAATTGGGCCGCCTTGTAATAGCACAACAAGCAAGGTACCGCTAGCCCACCTGCCCCTGTCTGCCTGCACATGATCTGTTTTCCCACTTTCGCCTTCTTCCCTCCCCAGATAAATTTATCTATCTAAGATTGGAGTGAGAGGGTTTCCTTCAACCTTAAAGGCACCGGGAGGGTTTGGTAAAGGTAGAGAAGGCGCGGGAGCAGATTCATTTTGACGCAGTGAATCTTCCCTATCCAAGAAATTGTGTAAGTGGCCCATCTCCAAATGTCCCCTCTCAGGGTTTGCATCAATTTGGGGTAGTTTGCTTGATACAGCAATTTGGATACCTTGGCTACATTAACGCCTAGGTATTTGATTTCCTTCTGCTGCCAGTTAAAATTGAAGTTGAGGGTGATCAGCTTCTCCAGGGGTTTGGGTAAATTGATGTTCATAGCGTCTGATTTAGATTGGTTAATTTTGAATCTGGAGATCTTATTGAATCTCCCCAACAAGTCGAACAGGTTCGATAGAGAAGTAAGGGATTTAGATATTGTCAGGAACACATCATCCGCATACAGTGTCACTTTATGCGACTGGCTTCTAATGAAAATACCTGTGATATATTTGCTATCGCGTATCCGAGCCGCCAGGGGCTCCATACACAATGCAAAGCGGAGGGGGGAGAGCGGACAGCCCTGCCTTGTTCCGCTCTTAATTTGAAGACAAACTTGCACAGGGCTCCTTAACCACTTAAGCTGAAATTGTTGGTGTGTGTCTGCGGTTACGGATCAAAGCCAGCACGGATACATTGTATGCCGGCATGTAACCCAGACCGAGTATAGGTCAAGCCTCAACCCACATCACAGAGCCTGTTCAATTAAGTGGATAACGTGCGTTAGGAAAGAGCTAGCACTCAAATTTTTGGACTGCAGCTAGGTAAAAAGAAACCTTAAACATACATGTAAAGTTTATAATTGTTGCACAAGCAGAAAATACATTTATGAATAAACTGTATTGCAATGGTGTTTTAAAATGTACAGGCAGGAAACCTTTCCTGTACAGAATCCAATAACATGCCCATATGTTATGGATGAATGAGCTGAGGGATTTTTCATCTCCGAACTTCAAAAGGCACCCTGCTGAGTTGGTGCTCCATTGTCTATGAGAAATTCAGAGTTGAAAAGCCTAAGATACCCTAGATGTTAGGGTGGCCAGGATATTGTTAATTGCCTGATACCGGTGGGAAGTACTGATGCAGCTACCAGTATTAGAACACTTACCTGAGAAATTCCTGGGAGATTCTGGGGCAGTCTCACAGTAAATGCCTCAACACTGCCTCAACATTTCTGTAAAATTCTTAATGGCCATTCGGATTAACACAGCAGGGGGTCCCTGCAGTCCCATTCAGTTTGCAAGGACTCCCTGCTGTGTTAATCCTATGGGCCATTAAGAATCTCACAGAAATGTTGAGGCAATGTTGAAGCAACCTTAATGGATTTATTGTGAGACTGCCCCAGAATCTACTCAGGCAGAGTTCTATTACTTGTTGCTGCATCTGTATGGGCAGCACACTGGGTAGCCAAAATCCAGATTTACTGTCGCCAGGTAGGGGTTGGGCCCGGTATGCTAAGGAGCTCAGGTGTGATGTTAACAAATGCCTTGTGCAAACCGGGAAGCAACTTCTGCCCTTTTTGTAAGGTACTGGCAAATTGGGGATAGGTGGGGAAAATTATTCCCACGAGAGGATTGGGTGTATATGTTAGGTATAGGACCCGTAACCCTATAAAAATGCCTGCAGTCAAGTCCCAGTCAGATTCATCACAGTTTTTAACAAGAATTGTCCAAGTACAGCGTCACCTGTTCTGGAGTGTGAGGGGTTAACTACAATGTAACGAAGAATTGCACACCTCTTCCAGAATTCGTTTGAGCTAAGGATTCCCAAACAAATCCTGTAAGGCATTACGGAAGAATTTCTTTTGGCGGAGATAGATGGCTGGCAAGTTGCGCCCTTAGCCAAGGACTATCACACGGCGTGCAGGGGTGCCCAGAGACTTTGTTTTGTTCCATGAAAATTTTATTTTGTTTCCCCATCCCAGTAAGTATATATTGACTGTAATTGTGAAGTATTGTGTGTTTGTCTTACAGCCGCGGCCTCTTTTATTCTCCAACATCTCCGAATTTTTTGGGGGATTTTTTCCGAATGCCACGCACTTCACCGCACTTCACCGCGTTCATGCCGCATTCATACCGCATTCACGCTCATGCATTCAATATTATGAGCGCTAAAATACTGGAACATATTCCGGGGAAAAAAAAATACTGCATCTGCTCGCGGTTATCAGAGTTGCGCCGATATGGCCGCATTAGGATAAAGGCGGTCGCCACTGTAAAAGGAAATAAATTACAATTTATTTTACTCATCTTGTGTGCTCAGTCCAGAATCCCTGTATAATTTGTTGGTAAGCTCTGGTCTACCGTGACAGGCTTATATATTAACTGGGGGTAGCGGTGGGACGCTGACTGAGCCTATGGTATAGTCTCCTGCGGGATTCTATAAAATAGGGGGAACTCGTAGATTGCGAGCTCCCCAGACAAGTGGTAACTTACACACGCTTCACAAGAGCATGAGATATTACATCTTGCCCTTTGCCCATACCCCTGTGCTAACATGATAACATGAGTCATCGCTCAGGAAGGTTCCGATCCTGGGACCGAGCTCGGATCGGGGAGAGATGTGAAGGCTATGGATGGCCGACGGACGGTCAGTCAAAGCCGTAACTGGAGGAGGACTTGGAGAATCATCAAGCCAGAATGGCTCCAATGGATGGGCCTGGCCCCTTGGCTGCTGTGGCAGTGGACACCAATCAGCCCGGAGTGCAGAAGGTCGATTTAGCTACGGCACTGCAAGGACATTGGGAGGGAGCAGGTGACCACCTGAATAATGGTGGCTTGCCATCAGCGGGTGCGGAGGAGGTAGTCACTGCGGCTACTGGACTTACCGCCACTGGGCTCACAGTGACGCACCCAAAGCTGCAGAGTTTAGACACGAGAGGCGGTTTTCACCTAAAACAACCAATCAGATTGGGGATTTAGTTCCCATGATCTGATTGGCTGAAATACCATGGGACGCCGGCCATGTTGGATTTAGTGACGTCATGTTAAAGGCAAATGAAGCACAGCCATTCTGATTGGCTGGCATCATTCCCTTTATGTGACGTCATTAAAAAAAATGTTTTAAGTTGGCACATGGTTTTACCAGCTAATCAGATGTCTGTTAAGCCAGTTCCCGCCCAAATGTGACGTCACAAGCCCTATTTAAAGCCATGACGCCTCATTTGAGCCCAAGAAGCCGACGAGACAACATCAGTTGGGATCTACCATGGGGCTTTTTGGATTACAATATGAAGATAGAAGGTTAAGAAGATCAAGAAATGGTGACAGATGAAGATAGAAGAAGGTGATTAAAGAAAGAAGAAGGAAGATTTGGGTACCTGAGCAGGATCTTCATGGCGGATGGCATTTGATGCTGTTTGAGGCCTTCAAGGTACGTGAGCTTCTTGTTTACCTGGGAGTCGGAGGGCCAGCGCTTCTAATGGTAAGTAATATATTGAATGTTTGTAAATGTATTTTTTACAGGTTTTTACATTGGATGTGTTTTTTTTAATTTTTTATTTCTGCACATTGATTGATAATATATTAATCTGTACTATATATTATTATGACAATATTTGGGCGGCATTTCTGGCTTTGTATTGCTGCTAGTTTTTGCAATGTTAGTTTATTATTGTTAGGTATGTTTCTGCTTGATTGAAATAAAATGTAAGCGATTGATTTTCATTTTTAATTAATGATGTGTTGTGTTGGCTAATGCGTTTAATGTTTTTTTCTGATATTTTTTACATTTATTTCTTTGTAGGTTACTGGTTTAATTAATAGCTGTTGCATTAATGAATTGCTTTGATTGGTTACTGGTTTAATTAATAGCTATTGTATTAATGAATTGCATTGATTGGTTACTCTTTAATTAATAGCTGTTGTATTAATGAATTGCTTTGATTGGTTACTGGTTTTATTAATTCATAGCTGTTGTATTAATGAATTGCTTTGGTGTTTTGGAATGTTTAATTATTGTGTGTTTTGTGCACTAATGTGTTGAGATTAGGTGCCCTTTGTGTGCTATAGTGGTTTTTATCATGCCCATATTATTACAGTATATGGGTTTGATGTACCACTATACTACTCAATGGGTACAGGGTGGGTAGAGGGCCAGGGTGGGTTAACTCCTTAATTACTGTAGCGGTTATTAACCGATAAGGTTATTAAGGGGTTAGGCGATATTAGATTGTATTTATTATGCATGTACAGTATGATTTATGGCAACGGAGGACAGAGGTACCTGCTGTATCCAGAGGAGGAAGCCCTTCATGTTGCTGTGGTAAGTAGAACTGTATTTATTTACTTTATTTATGCTTGCTAATGTTGTGTTTAATAATGGGGAAATAATCTATTATCCATATCTGGATAATAGTTATTTTACCTATTACTGTACTGTGTGTTTTGGCGGTGGGGGGGGGGGGAGGTCTTGATTTATTTAAATGTATGACATGTTTATTTTTTTTACATACAGGGTTGGTACCTTAGGTCTGCGGGAACCTCTGGAGACAACCTGAGGACCCACGGACGCCCACGGGCCCACCTGTGGACCCACGGTGGACACCTGTGGGGAAGAACCAGGGGCTCCAAAAGTGTGGGGGCCACGCGGACCTACAGGGACCACCGAGGGCCCCCAGACCCCTGTGGGAACCATTTGATGGCCTCAGACACATGTGGGGCTGACCCGGGGACCCCAGACACCCACGGGCCCACCCGTGGCCACCATTTGGGGCCCACGGCACCTGGAGGGGACCACCCGGAGGCCTTCAGACCCTGGGGTACTGGTGCACTATGGGGCCTGCGGACACTTGCCGGGACCACCGGGGACTCCTGTTTGTAAAATAATAAATCATGCTTTTATGGGAGGGACACACTGGGCAAGCTACCCAGCTACCTGAACAAGCTCCTCACCCCTAGCACATGCAGCACCTATCACCTTAGATCAGACTCCAATAGACTATTCATGGTCCCAAGGCTCAACAAAGTATCCGGACGTTCCTCCATCTCCTTCCGTGCACCCCAAAACTGGAACAACCTACCAGAGACTCTCATATCCACCACCAGCTTAAGTTCTTTGAAATCTAAGGCTGTCTCAGTCTTTAATCTGGTCTGTAACTGTTTCATACGCTCATAATATATATTTTCTTTAACTGTGCACGCAATGTCTTGTACACTGGAGACACGTTTTATTCTTTGTTGGCTAGTTCCGCAAGCCGGGAGATGTCCCGGCTTGCTAGCCAAATCCCCTCGGCGTGCCGCGCGACACCGATGCGCGGTCACGCTTCATCGGGTGCCTGCACCCCATGCACGCGTGTCCAGGGCTCCCCGATGGAGCCCTGGTGTCCCGCGATGTGGGGGACAGCAGTGGGGGCAGTGGGGGGTTCCAGGGGACCCGGCAGACCCGGAGAGGGGAGGGGGAAGCCCCGATCGGAGGCAAAGGTAAGAATAAACTCGGCCGCGACAGTATATAATGTACACCTTGTTCATTTATGTAACTGTACTTGTAACCATGTATTATTTGTTTTACTCTGTGCCCAGGACATACTTGAAAACGAGAGGTAACTCTCAATGTATTACTTCCTGGTAAAATATTTTATAAATAAATAAATAAAATATTAGTGGGTGGGTAGTACAGTACTGTACATATTGTAATGTAATCTGCTACAGTAGAGTGCCTTAACCCCTGCATTGCCTTAGAGGGCATTGCATGGCCGCTAAGGTAATGAACCTGGTTACATTTTTATTTTTATTTGTGTGTGTGAATAGGGGGTCTCTTGAGTTGAACAAAGTTTATTTCAGCCCCAGGGACCCCCTACTTCCCGAGATACGAGCCCCGTTATGGGGTGCCAGTATCCCTCTGATTTGTTTAGATCCCACGGTCATGTGACCCACAGGATTTTCTCACTGATTACAATAGGAAAGGAGCAGATGTTGTCCTAATTCAGGAAACCCATTTTAGCACCACCAGCTTCCCGAAATATTTTGACAAACAATTCAAGCAGGTGTTTCTGTTTTCTGCAAAAGAGAAGAAACGCGGGGTTGCGATAGTGATACACAACAGAGTGGGGCTGGTGGTGGGCACAATAAAGAAAGTCAAGGAATGCAGGTTCTTCTTGCTCACAGGCTTCATAAATCTTCAGCCAATAACGATTGCCGTGGTATGTGCACCAAATGGACATGACTCTGCCTTCTATACAGCAATATTCACAGCCATCCAAAAACACGTTAAAGGCGCCCTGATAGTTGGCGGTGACTTTAATACAGTACTGAACGCAGCCCTAGGCAGGTCGGGTTCCCCCAGGGTTGGATCAATATGTAGGCCTAAAGCCCTGGAACAGGGGCTGAGGGAGCTGCAGTTGGTCGATGTCTGGAGGGAATTACACCCGTTAGACAAGAACTTTACCTTTTACTCACACCCACATGACTCCTTTAGCAAAATTGATTACTTCTTTGTCTCTAGTAGACTGGTCCCGAAGATCTCCCATTCTGGGATCCACGATATTTCTTGGTCAGATCAGGCACCCATAGAGCTAAGGTGCACACGGATAGGGCTGGACAGACTTGGAGCAAACTGGAAATTGAATGAGTCTTTACTAAAAATACCCGAATTGCTGGAGATGGTGGGAGGGAAAATTAAACATTCTTTTAGAGAAAATGAAGGAAGCGTTCGCTCCCATATAACCCTCTGGGAGGCACATAAAGCAATACTACGAGGGGTTCTAATTAGCATGGCAGAAGGAGAAAGAGAGAGAGGAACGCAAAAATTTTGGAAAGTCAGAATGAGCTAAGGGAATTCTGGGACCAGCGTAAGAGATCTCCTAATTCGGCTGCTATACAAAAAAAATTCAGATGCTCAGATTAAGTTGAATCTGCTCCTGACCTCTTAGGCCGAGAAATCACTAAGCTGGTCAATGAGGAAATTCTTTGAAAAAGCAAACAAGCCAGATACCTTGCTGGACAATCTAATCAACTCTAAAATTTAGAATTATAATATTCAAGCCATCAGATTACAATCGGGCATACTCTCTGCCAACCCTAAAAATATTGTAGACGAATTCAAGAAATTCTATGAAAAATTATATGATGGAGGGAAGGTGACCCATTCCTCTGGTACCAAGAAAGCCCTGATAGATTTCTTGAAGGGCGCGAATCTGCCAGGTCTGAGTGAGGATAGAGAGATAATGGGAAGGGTATTTCACAGCGGAGGAGGTAGCGGAGATTATCAAAAATCTGAAACCCTCTAAAGCCCCGGGTCCCGACAGATTTTCGAATATTTATTATAAAAAATTTAAGAAACAATTGACTCAATATCTTCTTTGCATGTTCAACCAAGTCTTGGGTGGTACCCACTTTCCCCAGCACATGCTCCAAGCGTCCATCTCTATCATTCACAAATAGGGTAAGGACCCACATGACTGTAGGAGCTACAGGCCAGTATCCCTCATTAATTCGGACATTAAAAACTACGCTAAATTACTGGCCAATAGATTGGATCTCATCCTGCCCAGACTGGTGCACCCAGATAAAGCCGGGTTTATCCCGGGTCGACAAGCAGCTGATAATACCCGGCGAATTATTGATCTGTTAGAAATAGCCAATACAAGATCCATACCAGTTATGGCGCTCAGTTTGGACGCGGAAAAGGCGTTTGACAGGATTGACTGGCCATATTTGGAGGCCACGCTTGGAGCATTCGGGCTGGGTGCAAAGTTGACAAAAGCTATCTTTTCTCTCTATGCCGCTCCGTCGGCTAGGGTTACCCATCAGGGATTCACTGCCAAGAAAAAGCAAAGGACTGGGGCAAAAATAAACTATTTATTAGGCATATAAACCAAAAAGAAAAACATAGATTAAAACTCTGACGCGTTTCCCGCCGTGGAGGCGCTTTATCAAAGAGTACTGAGGTTCCTTCAGTTTCTGATTAAATACTGGTCAAATGTAGGTGCACACTTTCCGATAATAAACTTAATTGGATAATCAAGTTAAAGATTATACAGCAGCTGCTGACAAGAATTCAAAAGACAAGAGTCTGTAATACAAGGTGGCATCAAACAAATGAGTATTATACAGGACTGAATGAACCAAATGTTAGCAACAACATCAGGTAACAA
Organism: Ascaphus truei; assembly: GCF_040206685.1. Lineage (NCBI taxonomy): Eukaryota > Metazoa > Chordata > Amphibia > Anura > Ascaphidae > Ascaphus > Ascaphus truei. The sequence continues at coordinate 36,652 of NW_027456897.1, forward strand.
TGTTAAAAAGGTTACTGTTAGATACATAGAAGCAACAACATTTCTAAGCCAAAAACTCGTAAACCTAATAAATGCAATATGAAAATAAAGAAAACAGATGATAAATCATAAATGACAATACATTAAATAATAATGAACAAAGAAAAAAGTGCAATGTGAAAAATAAACAAATCCTAAAGACATAATGATAAATAACATCAAATAAAAATAAAATGTATAAAATAAATAAAAATGAATAAACAAAAAAGTGTATGTATCCTCATGAAATAATTCAAATAACATAAAAAATGTGAATTAAAAAACCTTAATATAAAAATAAAGATTTATATATAAATCACCTTTATGTGATATTTAAGAATAAACTATAGAATAACACCAATTATAATGATTTCTAATAATAAACTAATAACTAAATATATAATATATATGATCTATAATAGAATAATATATTGAAAATTCATAAATAGATAAACAAAGTGATACATATATAAATCTATAAATCACAATCATCATGATGCACCGGAGGCAAGAAAAAATAAATAGATATCCAATATATAGAACAATGGAGACAGGATATGTCATAAAAGAGCATGAAAGAGCAAAGCAAGATAAAAAAAAAATGTCTCCAATAAAACTAATATTGTTGCACCTGTTATTAGTGATTCTGCGGAGTCTTCGCCAGTTCATGCTGGTGATGACTCACCAGAACCAGATCATTCTGATTTTGACTTTACATTTAAAGATCATTGTGCCATTTCTGATCTAGAAGATTTGTATCTAGAACAGAATATGGAAGATAATTCACAAGATATGTCTTTATCCAACATACCACATTCAGGAAATAATCTACATTCTGTCCCTATGGTTCTAAGAGTCCATTTATCACTAAGTTTGAAAAGCTGGTGGAAAAGGATCTGAGGATTTTAGCTGAAAAAAATTGTAAGCATGACTCACAGTGGCATAGAAATCTAACCACCCTTGAACTAAAAGAACTGCATAATCTAAAACAAGATAAAACAATTGTTATAAAAAATGTGGACAAGGGTGGAGCGATTGTTATACAATCTGCAGAGAATTACACTCAAGAAGCTCAGAGACAACTCTCTGATATTAGAGCTTATTGTAAGTTATCCTCGGACCCTACTACCACCTTTTCACGTGAATTAAGTGCATTACTCGATCTAGGCAAAGAGCTTTATGTATTGAGTAATAAAGAATTTGACTTTCTATGTTCCCCTAATCCAGTAGTGCCCATTTTTCACCATCTCCCAAAGATCCATAAGTTGCTCACAAGTCCTCCGGGACGTCCAATTGTGGCGAGTATTGGATCTTTGGGAGATGGACTTTCTCGTTTCATAGATGTATATTTACAACCGATAGTATGATCATTACCGTCATTCTTGAAAGATTCAAACTAATTACTATTTGATCTAAACAATATCCAGTGGCGAGAAAGCTATAGATGGATAACCATGGATGTCACCTCTCTATATAACATTATTCAACACGAGAAGGGCATTGCTGCCATACAACATTTTCTAAAATTATTTCACTTAGCACCAGCACTTTGCACTTTTTTAATAGATTCCATCACATTTTTACTCACTCACAATTATTTTTCTTTTGATTCACAATTTTATTTACAACTTAGAGGCACTGCTATGGGCACATCTTTTGCACCCTCTTATGCTAATCTTTTTATGGGGTTGTGAGAGTCTATCTTTATTTTCAGTGATCATAACCCCTTTAGGCACCAAATTTAATTTTATAAACGCTCCCCCCCACCCCCCGCCTAACACAGCCCCCCCCTTAAAAGCTACCCAGGACTACGGTCACCTTACCTGCTGCCCCAGAGTCCCAGGTTGCCTCGTCCCTTGCGTTGCCCCAGTGAGGGATAATGGACGGAACAGCGCCCAGAATTGATCACATGACCCCGAGAGATCGCTACACGGCTTGCGCCGATCAAGCCATTCAGACTTAAAGGGGTACACTCACAGGCACAGAATAACCCCACCAAGATCTCTTCCCGAAGCATCCCCGATCACCCCCTCCACCTGCCTCCCCCCCCCTACTCCTCCCCCCCCTGACACTACAGTGAACATGACCCCCCCCCCCCCCCCGCACGCACCTAAATTAAAATCTGGTAAGACATAACTGTGTAAAAGGGATCATCACAGGAATTGAATGTCTACCTATGGTTCAAGTGTCTGATGTGCAAACGACTTCGGACATTGAAGATTTATATGTCTACTATGCAGGCGAGCCAAACCAAGGTGCTGAAATGTCACCCTCTTCCCCCACCTCATCGCCTTCTCCCTCCTCCCCTCCCCCCCCTCTCCCCCCACAGTTACCCTCCCCTTCCCCCCGTCCTCCCCCTGCCATTTCCCCCTCCCTGATACCAAAACGAACAGGCACCCACCACAAAGGTCCCCCCTCCCCTTACACACCCAAAACGAAGTCTACAATGAAACAACTGTATAAAGGGATTATTGAAGTTGTTGATTGTCTACCTAATGTATAAGCGTTTACTGTATATATGACCTGCTGAAGCGAAGCTTGGTATGATTAATGCACAGGCGAATCAAAACAAGGTGCCGAAAATGTTACTCTCTACCCCCTCCAGCTCTTCCCTTTACCCTTACCTCCCCCCCCCTCTTCCTCTTTCGCCCCCCTAGACCCCCCCTCCCCACTCATTCCCCCCTCCCTCCTCATCTTACCCCGACATAAGAAGGCCCATAACCCGCAACCCTCACCTCAAAGGAACCCCCCCCTCTCCCCCCTCATCAGGGAACTAAGGGCACGATTGAGTATCCTTGAGAGGGAAAAACAAAGAACCAGAGGGTTCAACCCCCCGCCCCCAACACTGCCCACCGGATGCCGACACCGGAGTCAACCCCGATGGGCTCGTTAGCCCAAAAGCCGGTCGCCCATGGACCAGGCAAATACCGATCAGGTTCACACATGAACCTTATCTTCTTCCTCTCCTTACCGCTGACTCTGTCCCAGCGGATCTACCCCCCACCCCACCCACCCCTACCCCCCTCCCTCCTCGGCCCACTCAGTCAACTTTTCAATAAAACAAGCTACCCTCAAATGTTTGCCAGGGCTGTGCCCGCGTATAAACTACAAGACCAGGACCCCCCCAGATGGGAAGGGAGGATCCTTAAAAACCTCACCCATTAAAGCCGCATATGGCTTCTAAGGCCCCAGAAAAGATAGTATCACTCAATGTCAAAGGCCTTCAAAATAATAGAAAAAGGAGGCTTGCCCTCCAAGACATGAAACCAACCAACCAGAATTTCTTAAAACTGTGCTTGAGGGCATAGACCCGGGATATCTGTCATCGATGATAGTGGGAGGAGACATAAACATGGTCTTAAACCCCACCTAGGACAGATCAACCGCTTTGGGTCACCCCTGTATAACCCACTCCCAAATCACAGGGAAAAGGTTCAGGGATGTATTGGACGAGTTCTCACTAGTGGACGTATGGAGATCACAGCATCAGGGCCAGAGAGACTATACCTTTTACTCGGCACCTCACCAGTCCTATTCGCGCATTGATTACTTTCTGCTGACCAAAAACATATTAGATGCTACCACGAAATCAGACATCGGCCCCATCACGTGGTCAGACCATGCCCCAATCACCTTGACTCTTTCCACACCATTCGAAAATACGATTTCATACTCCTGGAGATTGAATGACTCCCTATTGAACCATCCCGAGATAGAGAGAGAGATCAGAGCCTCTCTCAAGGACTATTTCTTCTTTAACTCGGGGTCGGTGTCATCTCCAGCGATTCTATGGGAAGCCCATAAGGCGGCAATTAGAGGCAAATTTATCTCTATTGCCTCCCATAGGAAAAAAGTGAAACAAAAACGGATTCTAGACCTTACTGAAAGCATTCTAAAATTAGAACAATCCCATAAAGCTAACCCTGCAAAAAAAACTTACAAAGCCTTAACAATAGCCAGATAAAAGCTCAAAGAGACCCAAATGGAGAAAGTGGAAAAAGCCCTTAAATGGACTAATCAGCATTATTATGATAAGGGTAACAAGGCGGATAAGCTTTTGGCCAGCAGACTACGAGGTATCCAAAAGAGGTCCCAAATCACAGCGATTAAGAATAGGACTGGCGAAACACTAACACACAATATAGTGACAAAAAAATAGCGGCGGAGTTCACAAAATATTATACAGAACTTTATAATTTTCGACCCACAACTGGTCGATCAGAACCAAAAGCATCAGAAGCGATCAAAACCTACCTAGATAATTGTCAACTCCCCACCCTAACTGACGAGGAAAATTAGGTCATCAACGCGGAGATCACGAAAGAAGAATTGGAAGAAGCGGTTAAAGCATTAAAGATCTTCAAGTCACCTGGCCCCGGTGGCTTCACTAATGTCTACTATAAGAGATTCTTGCCCATATTATCCACGCATCTACTAAAAATGTTCAATCATTTTATGGAAGGAAATTCGATCCCCACTTCCATGTCCCTGGCCAACCTAGCCATAATCCATAAGGAAGGCAGAGACCCGATGCAATGTGGAAGCTACCGTCCAATCTCCCTCCTTAACAACGACCTCAAACTATATAGTAAAATTTTGGCCAACAGGTTAAACCCCATTCTACCGAGGCTAATCCACATTGACCAAGTTGGATTCATAACAGGTCGACAGGCCTCGGACAACACACGTAAAATAATTAATATTATTGAGCATATCCACCTCACAGGCACCAAAGCAATATTACTCAGCCTAGACGCAGAGAAGGCGTTCGATAGGATAGACTGGTTATTTCTAGACCAAACTATGCGCAAATTTGGCTTCCGAGACGCATATCTAGAAGGGGTCCGCAGACTTTACCAAGATCCATCCGCGACGGTCAAATTACCAGGAAGTAACTCCCAGAGCTTTGGCATTCAAAACGGCATGAGACAGGGGTGCCCCCTGTCCCCTCTCCTCTTCGCACTAACTATAGAACCTCTCGCAGCTACAATTCGAAACAACGTGGATATTCAAGGGGTAGAAATTGGGCGTACGCAATACAAAATTTCCCTGTTCGCAGATGATATAATACTAACACTCTCAAGGCCCCAGATTTCCCTCCCAAACCTACAAAAAGAGCTTTTAGACTTCGGAGCGATATCAGGTTATAAAATCAATAACGATAAATCCGAAGCACTAAATCTCAACCTGCCAGAGATGAAACTCCTTAAACTAAATTTCAACTACCGATGGTGCTCCTCCTATATCAAATATCTGGGAGTAAAGATATCGGGGAACTACCATTCTCTATACCAAAACAATTACCCAGCCCTCTTGCGGAAAATCAAATTAGACCTAGATAAATGGGGAACATACCAAATCTCATGGATCGGGAGGATGATCTCGGTGAAAATGAATATACTCCCCAGATTATTATATTACTTTCAGACACACCCCATCCACATCCCTGGCACTGAATTGAAAAATATCCAGAAACAAATTCTCCACTTCATCTGGCAGGGGAAGAAACCAAGAGTCCCGAGAACAGTTCTACTTGCTTCGAGGGGGAGAGGGGGTTTGGGGGTCCCCAATATAACGCGGTACTACCAGGCCACCCAATTAAGGCAGGTAGTAGTTTGGAATGCGGATCCCGGACAATATTGCAGGCTAGATATAGAAAAGCAATACGCCGGCACGCCTTCTCTGCAAGCATGCCTTTGGTCCCTGAGCAGGGAAGACTTGCAGAAAAATAAATTTCAATTAGGATCAATGAGGCACACATGGGAGACATGGACGAAATGCAAGCTAAAATTCAAACTCACAACCACCAAATCTCAACTTATACCAATCACCCAAAACCCCAAATTCCCACCAGGTTGTGAGCCCAGACAATTCGATCAATTTACGACAAAAAACATTTGAGCGATTGCTGACTTCCTGAACTTTGGGGAGTTCCTGAGCTACCAAAGGATGCAAAACAAATACGAAATAAGAGGTCTAAACGTCTTCAAATACCTCCAAATACGGCATTACGCCCAATCAATATCACCAACGTTGGAACTTCCCCCTCTCACGAACTTTGAAAGACTATGCAAGGAGACAGCACACCAAAAAGGTCTCATAACGCAAATATACTCAGAACTAGAACGAGCAACAGATGCTCCGGTTCATGACTACATGCTCCATTGGGCAGCAGAATTGGGCACAGTTATAGACCGAGAGGATTGGGAAAGTATTTGGGATACAGCTTCAGGAACTTCCTGTACCACAACCAAAGAAAACATATATAAAATACTGTTTCGCTGGTATCTTACCCCAATTAGACTAAATCAAATCTACCCTCTGACTTCTGACCTATGCTGAGAGGCTGCGGACATAAGGGTGACATGGCCCACATATGGTGGTCATGTCCAGAAATTCAGAAATACTGGGAAACCATAAAGACTCTAATCACAGAGGTCAGAGACCTCACAATACCCATTGATCCGTTGACCTATTTGTTGGCCAGGCCAATCGAGAACATTGACCGCCCAACAAGTTAATTGATCTCCTTCATTCTTACGGCGGCTAGATGTGCGGTGGCGGCCTCGCGGAAGAAGGTGTCTCCCCCCCCCTAGGCAAACTGTCAAAAAGAGAATACAGGAGGTTATGTTAATGGAAAAGCTCTCGGCCTTCCTAAAAAGGAAAACGGAGCCCTTTTATAACACATGGGAACCGTGGCTATCCCGTACGAAAGATTAACAATGATCATCTCATACAACAGAAGACAGTGGTAGCGACGGAATAAAGGACAGTGGACTGAGGAGGAAGGGCCTTCCCACACACCCCTCCCCCCCTCTACCTCTACCTCTCTACTCCCCCCCCCACTTTCTGTTTCCGTCCTCACGCCTCACGCTTGATGGTCGGGGGCGTGTTGAGTCTTTCCCTCTTACTGTCGTTAAAACAGGAAAACCGGTATTAGGTAATATGATGTCTGTTATGTATACAATGTATTTCAAGCAATGCCTAATAAAAACTTTTGGAAAAAAAAAAGGCTATGTTCCACCAAGGAAGCCTTTGAGACTCAATCTAGAGATTTAATCTCAAGATTCACAGCCAGAGGCTATAAGCGATCCCATATTACAGAAGCACTTGACTCTGTTAGACTAATGGACAAAAGGGATCTTTTGCAAAAACGGACAAAATCTTCTAAAGGTGAACCATCACATGACCAGATGGCTATACTGTACCTTTTTTATAACACAACAAAGCAGACAAGCAGATCAGATACGATCCATTATCTATAAACACTGGAACACTCTCACATTAGATAATGACCTCAAACCTATCCTTGATAGGAAGACAAAATTTGTATTTCGAATGGCCAAATCTTTAGGCTCATTTCTTTCACCGAGTCTATTTGACTCTAGAATTAATTTTACTGGGAATAATAACATTCCACCCTTCTGGCATCAACATCGACTGGGAGCTAAAGCATTTTTTATAATACAAATCTCTCATATTAACTTTACCCATAGATTCCAGGAAAAGAAAAATGTTTGTATCTCTTTTATTACATTCGTTATTGATGTTTTGTTCATTCAATGATATATCTTGTTTCCATTGCTTTGCTCGTTCATGCTCTTTTATGACATATCCTTTCTCCATTTTTCAATATATTGGATATATATTTATTTTTTCTTGCCTCCGGTGCATCATGATGATTGTGATTTATAGATTTATATATGTATCACTTTGTTTATCAATTTATGAATTTTCAATATATTATTCTATTATAGATCATATATATTATATATTTAGTTATTAGTTTATTATTAGAAATCACTATAATTGGTGTTATTCTATAGTTTTTTCTTAAATATCACATAAAGGTGATTTATATATAAATCTTTATTTTTATATTAAGATTTATTCATTCAAATTTTTTATGTTATTTCGATTATTTCATGAGGATACATACACTTTTTTGTTTATTCATTTTTATTTATTTTATACATTTTTTTTATTTCATGTTATTTATCATTATGTCTTTAGGATTTGCTTATTTTTCACATTGCACTTTTTTCTTTGTTCATTATTATCATCTGTTTTCTTTATTTTCATATAGCATTTATTAGGTTTACGAGTTTTTGGCTTAGAAATTTTGTTGCTTCTACAGCAGCGGCAGCTTTTAATCGAACAAATCACCGGCTTTTACCTGGCATGTTCCTGGAATGCCACGCTGTTCACCCGGAGCATGCCGCGCTCCCAGCCAGGGGTCATTCCCGGCTGACGCGCGGTTGATGTGTTAATTGATAATGGTTCAGGATTTACTAGGCTGCAATGCTTCGCGTGTCCGCCAGATGGCATAAATTCATGAATTGTAATGCAGTATATATATATATATATATATATATATATATATATATATATATATATATATATATACTGTATAACAACAACCCCTATAACCCCTAACATACAGTACTGTACACATACAGTACTGTATATGCACATCAATGATACTATAGGCCGGCGGGGGCGAGATGTGTTTGCAGCAGAGAGAGATCCGCTGCTCTCTCTGCGCAAACATGGGCACATTAAAAATTATTTAAAATAAATTTTTATTCATAGTATAGATGTGCAGGGGGTCTCCGGAGCTTAACCGCGTTGGTTTCAGGTCCGGGGACCCCCTGCTCCCCGAGATACAGCCCCCTTTATGAGGTGCCGGTATCCCTCTGCATTTAAAGGTCCTGATCACGTGACCGCGGCATGTAAACAAAGCAGAGGGATACCGGCACCCCCTAAAGGGGCCTGTATCTCGGGGAGCAGGGGGTCCCCAGACCTAAAACCAAAGCGGTTCATCTCAGGAGACCCTCTGCACATCTACAGTATGAATAAAACACATATATAAATAAACACTAGTTCCTTACCTTTGCGGCTATGTGCTATGGTAACGAAGCAGCATGACTATATTTTTAATAATATTGTACAGTGAGCAGGGGGTTCCCTGAGCCAGAAATCAAAGCTCAGGGGACCCCCTGCTCCTGCACAATATTATTAAAAATACAGAAATGCTGCTTCATTACCATAGCTGATAGCCGCTAAGGCATTTATTAGGTTTATGAGTTTTTGGCTTAGAAATTTTGTTGCTTCTATATCTAACAGTATACTTTTTAACATTGTTATCTGATGTTGTTGCTAACATTTGGTTCATTCAGTCCTGTATAATACTCATTTGTTTGATGCCACCTTGTATTACAGACTCTTGTCTTTTGGATTCTTGTCAGCAGCTGCTGTATAATCTTTAACTTGATTATCCAATTAAGTTTATTATCAGAAGGTGTGCACCTACATTTGACCAGTAGTTAATCAGACACTGAAGGAACCTCAGTACTCTTTGATAAAGCGCCTCCACGGCGGGAAACGCGTCAGAGTTTTAATCTGTGTTTGTCTTTTTGGCTTATATGCCTAATAAATAGTTTCTTTTTGCCCCAGCCCTATGCTTTTTCTTGGCACTGCTCTACCCTGTACCCTTACCTTCTATACATCACTAATTGGTATAGCAGTACGCCTATCCGGTATAAGCAGACACCGAGCAGCTGTTTCATCCTGAGGATTTTCTCCAGAGATGCAAAATGGATCCGGTTTTAAGCCAGTGTGAGTTCAGTGCTTCAGCCTCTTACCTGCACTCCAGGAGAAGATGAATCTGACGGAGACGACTACAACGGAGGCGTAGATCGCCGGCCGGTTCCCCTACAGCCACCACCTGTTCCATCATCTCAGCAGTTACATCACAGGAGGATGAGCAGGCACCCGGTTAAACGGCGGGAGGCTCTGTTTCTACAGGTCTCTACTACCATCAGCTGGTCTCTTAGACACCGGGTGACCGTCCCCGCTGCTTGAGTGAGGAAGGTGAAAGCCCTCTGAGCCCCGTGAATGCGGGGGAGTGTACCATCGATCGGCTGGAGGGCTATCCTGATGGAGTGCAGGTGAGGTGGGGGCTACACAGACCTCACACACACCATTGGCTTTCATTACGGGACACTTGCAATTTACCTTTCATGCACACCGGTCTTTGCTATTATATTTATAGCACATTTTTCAGGACATTACAGTATTGTAGCATCAGCCTGGGGGTCTCCCCCTTTTTTTTCCTTTGCAATTTATATACATGCTTGGTAGCTCATACTAGCGATGATGATCATTTTTTATATGGACTTATGCATTCAATCTCATTAAGGGCTGGTTAGGCGTTTCTTTATAGTTTTTTTATTTTTCATTATTGACTGTTATTCACACGTTATACCTTTTTCTTTATTTTTTACATATTCATTTTTTGAACACCATTATGGATGACCTTGAACAATTTGAAACAGATGTCATACAGAGCAATGTGTTTGTACAGAATTGTGGTGACAATACCAAAAGAATCAAACGCGCAGAATATGTGTTTGATAATTCAACTGAGTTTATTTGTGAGGAAACTGCAGATTTAACAGCACATTTAATTATACTAGAAAAACTTCTGACAGAGAACATTAGACTTTGGTGGGACACCACGTTAGAAAATGATGCTAAAGCCAAAAGGATACCAAGAGGTTTAAGGATAAAAAAAACACCCACTTTTGGCTTTAGCAGCAAAGAATTTGAACACAACTATAAATCTACACTAAACGAGTGTGCATTTAAACTCATTGATATGATTATCGAACATAAGATGAAAGAGAGAGTGACATTAGGCACTGAGATACAAACACTACAGAAAAAGCTTAAAGCTTATGAAAATATGGAACATTTTTCTGACAATGATCAAGTGTTATTGTCTAATATAGAATCTATGGAAGATACTATCATGGAAAAAAAGCAGTCAAAATTTGAGAGAGACCGTTTAGATTATGAGAGACATCAAGTTTATGCCTGGGAAAGACCAGGTAATGCTAATCCCAATAGACGGAGTTCGAGAACACCTTCATATTCACATGGTCGCAAACAAGATACATCCAGTACACCTAAAAAATCCATTTTGAAGTCAAAATATACAGACACTTCAAGCTATGAATCAGATACATCAGATAATGAGAATAAATTTCCATCTGTGTCCTTTGACATTACTTCAGACACATTGAGAGGAAAGAGTACCACAGGCTCACAACCACAAGATGCTTCTACATCAGGTACCTCAGGACATTTTCCGCAAATGAATAGACAACAGGAGTCAAAAAACTACATAGGATGAGGAGGTCAAAGAGGAAGAGGAGGAACCAGAGGGGTGGTAAAAAGGAAGAAATATGCTTAGCAATAAATGATGAAAATATGATTAACATCTCACACAAGACATTGACATCAGTACAACTATCTCTACTTAATAGAGGTTTGAACTTTGCTCCCCATAATGACTTCCAATTGTTTGACACCTATATTGACCTACAGCTGTTTACCCGCAAGTAAACGTTAAAAAAAAAAATCTCCAATAAAACTAATATTGTTGCACCTGTTATTAGTGATTCTGCAAAGTCTTCGCCAGTTCATGGTGGTGATGACTCACCAGAACCAGATCATTCTGATTTTGACTTTACATTTAAAGATCATTGTGCCATTTCTGATCTAGAAGATTTGTATCTAGAACAGAATATGGAAGATAATTCACAAGATATGGCTTTATCAAACTTATTAAGTTTTGAACATACCACATTCAGGAAAAAATCTACATTCTGTCCCTATGGTTCTAAGAGTCCATTTCTCACTACGTTTGAAAAGCTGGTGGAAAAGGATCTGAGGATTTTAGCTGAAAATTGTAAGCATGACTCACAGTGGCATAGCAATCTAACCACCCTTGAACTAAAATAACTGCATAATCTAAAGCAAGATAAAACAATTGTTATCAAAAATGAGGACAAGGGTGGAGCAATTGTTATACAATCTGCAGAGAATTACAAACAAGAAGCTCTGAGACAACTCTCTGATATTAGAGATTATTGTAAGTTATCCTCGGACCCTACCTCTACCTTTTCACGTGAATTAAGTGCATTACTCGATCTAGGCAAAGAGCTTTATGTATTGAGTAATAAAGAATTTGACTTTCTATGTTCCCCTAATCCAATAGTGCCCATTTTTCACCATCTCCCAAAGATCCATATGTCGCTCACAAGTCCTCCGGGACGTCCAATTGTGGCGAGTATTGGATCTTTGGGAGATGGACTATCTCGTTTCATAGATGTATATTTAGAACCGATAGTACGATCATTACCGTCATTCCTGAAAGATTAAAACCAATTACTATTTGATCTAAATAATATCCAATTGCGAGAAAGCTATAGATGGGTAACCATGGATGTTACCTCTCTATATAACATTATTCAACACGAGAAGGGCATTGCTGCCATACAACATTTTCTAAAATTATCTCACTTAGCACCAGCACTTTGCACTTTTTTAATAGATTCCATCACATTTTTACTCACTCACAATTATTTTTCTTTTGATTCACAATTTTATTTACAACTTAGAGGCACTGCTATGGGCATATCTTTTGCACCCTCTTATGCTAAACTTTTTATGGGGTTGTGGTAGTCTATCTTTATTTTCAGTGATCATAACCCCTTTAGGCACCAAATTTTATTTTATAAACGCTATATAGACGATCTCTTATTTATCTGGGATGGTGATCTTTCCTCATTACAAACATTTATTCACCAACTTAATATTAATGATTATAACTTAATATTCACTTTTCAAGAAAATATTCATCACATTTATTTTTTGGATTTAATGTTGTATGTGGATATGTGGGGGAACATACAAACGGATATATATAGAAAGCCTAATTCACGTCATTCTTACCTCAGAGCTGATAGCAATCATTCAAAATTTCTTAAAAAAGGTATCCTTAAGGGACAATTTATAAGACTTAAAAGGCTATGTTCCACCAAGGAAGCCTTTGAGACTCAATCTAGAGATTTAATCTCAAGATTCACAGCCAGAGGCTATAAGCGATCCCATATTACAGAAGTACTTGACTCTGTTAGACTAATGGACAGAAGGGATCTTTTGCAAAAACGGACAAAATCTTCTAAAGGTGAACCATCACATGACCAGATGGCTATACCTTTGTTTATAACACAACAAAGCAGACAAGCAGATCAGATACGATCCATTATCTATAAACACTGGAACACTCTCACATTAGATAATGACCTCAAACCTATCCTTGATAGGAAGACAAAATTTGTATTTCGAAAGGCCAAATCTTTAGGCTCATTTCTTTCACCGAATCTATTTGACTCTAGAATTAATTTTACTGGGATTAATAACATTCCACCCTTCTGGCATCAATATCGACTGGGAGCTAAAGCATTTTTTATAATACAAATCTCTCATATTAACTTTACCCATAGATTCCAGGAAAAGAAAAATGTTTGTATCTCTTTTATTACATTCGTTATTGATGTTTTGTTCATTCAATGATATATCTGGTTTCCATTGCTTTGCTCTTTCATGCTCTTTTATGACATATCCTGTCTCCATTTTTCTATACTGTATATTGGATATATATTTATTTTTTCTTGCTTCCGGTGCATCATGATGATTGTGATTTATAGATTTATATATGTATCACTTTGTTTATCTATTTATGAATTTTCAATATATTATTCTATTATAGATCATATATGTTATTAGTTTATTATTAGAAATCACTATAATTGGTGTTATTCTATAGTTTATTCTTAAATATCACATAAAGGTGATTTATACACTGGCGACACACTTTATTCGAGCTCGGCTAGTCCCACGAATTCGGGTATACCCGGGTGTATTGAGGTTTGTGACTGTTTTCTGCCCGAGTGCATTGAGGTATTTTTCAGGCAGGGATTGAAGCATTTTATTCCCGCTGGCTGCAATACTGCACAGTATATATATATATACTGCATTATAATTCATGAATTTATGCCATCTGGTAGACACGCGAAGCATTGCAGCCTATTAAATCCTAATCATTATCATTTAACAGATCAGCCGCCCGTCAGCCAGGCATGAACCCAGGCTGGGAAGGCAAATGCAACGGGGCTTGTCAGAGGTGAGGAGCGGCGCATTCCAGGTATCTGCCAGGTACATACTGGGTATTTGCTCGAATAAAGTGTGTCGGTGCAGTATATAAATCTTTATTTTTATATTAAGATTTTTTAATTCCAATTTTTTATGTTATTTGGATTATTTCATGAGGATACATACACTTTTTTGTTTATTCATTTTTATTTATTTTATACATTTTTTTTTTATTTCATGTTAAATATCATTATGTCTTTAGGATTTGCTTATTTTTCTCATTGCACTTTTTTCTTTGTTCATTATTATTTAATGTATTGTCATTTCTGATTTATCATCTGTTTTCTTTATTTTCATATAGCATTTATTAGGTTTACGAGTTTTTGGCTTCGAAATTTTGTTGCTTCTACAGCAGCGGCAGCTTTTATTCGAACAAATCACCGGCTTTTATCTGGCATGTTCCTGGAATGCCACGCTGTTCACCCGGAGCATGCCGCGCTCCCAGCCAGGGGTCATGCCCGGCTGACGCGCGGTTGATGTGTTAATTGATAATGGTTCAGGATTTACTAGGCTGCAATGCTTTGCGTGTCCGCCAGATGGCATAAATTCATGAATTGTAATGCAGTATATATATATATATATATATATATATATATATATACTGTATAACAACAACCCCTATAACCCCTAACATACAGTACTGTACACATACAGTACTGTATATGCACATCAATGATACTATAGGCCGGCGGGGGCGAGATAGCACAGGTAAGGAACTAGTGTTTATTTATATATGTGTTTTATTCATAATGTAGATGTGCAGAGGGTCTCCTGAGATGAACCGCTTTGGTTTCAGGTCCGGGGACCCCCTGCTCCCCGAGATACAGCCCCCTTTATGAGGTGCCGGTATCCCTCTGCATTTAAAGGTCCCAATCACGTGACCGCGGCATGTAAACAAAGCAGAGGGATATCGGCACCCCCTAAAGGGGCCTATATCTCGGGGAGCAGGGGGTCCCCAGACCTAAAACCAAAGCGGTTCATCTAAGGAGACCCTCTGCACATCTACATTATGAATAAAACACATATATAAATAAACACTAGTTCCTTACCTGTGCTATGGAAACGAAGCAGCATGACTGTATTTTTAATAATATTGTACAGTGAGCAGGGGTTCCCTGAGCCAGAAATCAAAGCTCATGGGACCCTGCTCCTGCACAATATTATTAAAAATACAGAAATGCTGCTTCATTACCATAGCTGATAGCCGCTAAGGCAATGAAGGGGTTAACCCACCGTTCCCGCTTTATTGTGGTTATCGGGGGTGGGTGAAGGGGGTATTTGGCCCTTGGTGTGAGTTTAGGACTTGCGGGGGGGTTGCGGGTGCACTTAACCCCTTCACGGCCGTAGCAGTTAATACCGCTACGGTCATGAAGGGGTTAACCCCTCCCGCTACCCCCCGCAGGCCCTAAACAACCACCATTGGGGCTAATACCCCCTTCACCCACCCCCGCTACCCACAATAAAAAAAATTCACACACAGCAGACGCCCAAAAAATAAATAATTAAATCTAAATAAATAAATAAATACATGAATATAAATAAATACATTTAAAATACATTTTTATTCATAGTGTAGATGTGCAGGGGGTCTCCGGAGCATTCCCCTGCTTCCCGAGATACAGTCCCCTTTATGAGTTGCCGGTATCCCTCTGCATCTAAAGGTCCCGATCACGTGACCGCGGCACGTAAACCAAGCAGAGGGATACCGGCACCCCCTAAAGGGGCCTGTATCTTGGGAAGCAGGGGGTCCCCAGACCTAAAACCAAAGCGGTTCAGTTCCGGAGACCCCCTTCACATCTACACTAGGAATAAAAAATGTATTTTAAATGTATTTATTTCTTTTCATGTATTTATTTATTTATTTATATTTATTTATTAATTGTGCTGCTGCTCTGTGAATTTTTTTTTATTGTGGGTAGCGGGGGTGGGTGAAGGGGGTATTAGCCCCAATGGTGGTTGTTTAGGGCTTGAGGGGGGGTAGCGGGTGCACTTAACCCCTTCACGACCGTAGCGGTATTAACTGCCTAACAGGTTGCAGACCTGCCTAAGACATGCATATGAGCATACAGTTGTATTTGTATATATATATATATATATATATATATATATATATATATATATATATATATATATATAACAACAATCCATATATATATATATATATATATATATATATATATATATATATATATATATATATATATACAGTATATACACACACGATGAAACAATATACAAATAAATGTAGAAGGGTTATCAAAATCATACTGTACTACAAATAACACTTCTCCATACAGACACACTACATTACAATGAATTTCCTTTAATAAACCTAACTGATCTTACAATCTAAATCATCAAATGCCAATGAAAAACCTCACATTCCAATCAATACATTGCATTTACATTGTATTTATGATGCATATGATCTATGCACCATATACATTCTGCAAATGAATGTGAACAATATCATTGCAAGCAAAATACAGATAACTCCAAACAAGTCAACTTTTTTAACCAATCAAGTAAACAAAAATCAATATATAAGTACCAACCAGAAAACAAAATTTAAAACCAAGGCTAACCCTTACATTACAAAGGATTACATCTATCTAATTGTAAAAAACATTATACTGTACACACATTGAAGCTTGCAATAAACAACATACAGTACAGTACATCCCATGTATCTCCCTGCCTTGACTGTGATCTGTTTAAAGCCCCCTCCCCCCTAATGTTTCTGTTAAATCTCCCTGCCTTGACTGTGATCTGTGTAAAGCCCCCTCCCCCTAATGTGTCTGTTAAATCTCCCTGCCTGTGTTGCTGTGAGTGTAGTTTATGTAAATGTGGGGAGGGGGTGGGGGACCCGATGTGCATAATGTGAGGTCTGACCACCCTCACCTCCTACCCACATACCGTTACCCCCCCCCCATCCTGGCCATGGCCCCTCCGCTTCTGCAAAACAGACACAAAAATTAAAACATCCAAAGTAATGTCCCCTAACCCCTTAATCACCATAGCAGTTATTAATTGCTACAGTTATTAAGGGGTTAACCCACCCTCACCCACCACTCGGGATGCCTACATACCATCCCACACTAACCCCTCACCCCATGAGGCCTAACCCCCCTCACCCACTACCCACAAGGGAGGCCTACCCACATACCGTTGGGGAACCCCCCCCCACCCCTAGTACCCACAATAAAAACAATACAGTGATGCACAATAAACATCATTATATTTATTAACTACATTACCCACCCCCTGTGCCCCCCCATAAATACAAGATTTATCCTTTTACAAACAGGGTTCATAACGCAGCCCCACGCGAGTCCCCGGTGGGCTGGCGGGGCACCTGACAGACCTACAGGGTACCAGCAGCCCTTTTCAAACATGTTCTGGAGGCCTGCTGGTGGGTCCCGCCAGAACCATGGCCCCCAGGTGGTCTCCTTGGGTCACCGTGGGCCACAATTGGGTCCCCACGGTAGGCCCAAGGATGTCTGGGAGCCCCAGGTCAGACCCACAGGTGTCTGCGGAGCCTCGGGTGGTTCCCACGGGGGTCTGGGGAACTCACGGGTGCTCACTACGGGTCCGCGGTGCCCCCACAGAAGTGGGACCACACATCTTCATCCCCGCACCTACGGGTCGGCGGTGCCCCCACAGAAGTAGGACCACACAGCTTCATCTCCGCAGACTACGGGTCCGCGATGCCCCCACAGATGTGAGGCCACCGCTTCATCCCAGCATGTGTCACCCGTGGTACCACCAGCCTTATACCCGTGAGATACCCGAGAAAACCACAGGTGGTCTCCAGAGGTCTCACGCGGAACCACGGAACAAACCCTGAATGTAAAAAAAATAAACCTAGCCTATACATTCAATACATACACCCGCCCCACCCCAACACCTACAGTACAATAATGTGCAAAATAACTATTATCCAGATATGGATAATAGATTAATTGCCATTATTAAAAACATTAACTAGCATATTCAAATAAATAATAAAGTGCTACTGACCTCATCAAGAAGACGTATCCGTCGCCAGCAACATTCTTGTCTTGTCCACATAATACATTGCCAAAACAAAGCCAATACATTGCAATTACATTCAGATATCAATTAACCCCTTAAACACCTTATCGGATAATAACCGCAAAGGTAATTAAGGGGTTAAGCCACACTGGCCCGATACCCACCGTTCACCTATGAATTTGAACAGTGGCTTCATCATGCAACTATATATACAGTATATATATATATATATATACATACATACAGAGAGAGAGAGAGAGATATATCTCTATATCTCTATCTCTCTCTCTCTCTCTCTCTATATATATATATATATATACTATATATATATATATATATATACACAGTATATACACACACATGATGAACCGATATACAAATAAATGTAGAAGGTTTATCAAAACCATACTGTACTACAAATAACATTCTCCATACAGACACACTACATTACAATGAATTTCCTTTAATAATCCTAACTGATCTTACAATCTAAATCATGAAATGCCAATGAAAAACCTCACATTCCAATCAATGTATTGCATTTACATTGTATAAATGATGCATAAAATCTATGCACCATATACATTCTGCAAATGAATGTGAACAATATCATTGCAAGCAAAATACACATAACTCCAAACAAGTCAACTATTTTAACCAATGAAGTAAACAAAAATCAATTAGCAATCATTATTTACATCCCTAAACAATTGACAGTCCATCCCGAACAATGAAACAATTAACTAATTCACGCCTGGAGAAGAACAATTTAGCATGTGAAAAAATATAAGTACCAACCGGAATACAAACTTTAAAACCAAGGCTAACCCTGAACACAAGCACACAATATCAACAATTACATCTATCTAATTTTAAAATACTTTAAACACACAATAAAGCATAGCAGCATAGACAAATTATTTTAAAACACATGAAAGAAAGCTTTTAAAACAACATAATTTCTTACCCTGTATGTATATATCTCTCTAGACATATATACATACACTGTACATACATACAGTTGCAAGAAATGTTATACCACAAAAAAAAATACACATGTTAAAAAAGCTTTAAAAAAAATTAACAAGTTAATAAAATACATTTCTTTAGTTCACTTACCATTACTTGCCCCCACCGACTCCCGTTGCGCAGCTTACTCACGAACCAATCCACCAGGCACAGGAATCCATAAAATAATAAACCATAAAATAATAAACATTACACTAAAAATCCAAATCAATCCACGGGTCTTCTAATTGTAATCCATCTTCATCTTCATCTGTATTCTTCTTTCTTCTATCTTCTTCCGGGCGGGCGGGGTCTTCTTTCCGTCTTTGGCCACGCCCTGGCCTTCTTCTTCTTCGTCATTGAAAGCTTGTCACATGGTACTAGAGCCAATCATAGCGTGGGAACTCCATCCCTACACTGATTGGCTGTAGTACGTCACATCCTTTCTCCCCCAAGCCTCTTTCACATGGTATACTAAAGCCAATCAGAGTAGGGATGGAGTTCCCACGCTCTGATTGGCTACCATACCATGTGAGGCCGGCCATGTTTCTTTTAATGACGTCATCTTAAAGGCAATTGAAGCAAAGCCATTCTGATTGGCTGTGCTGTCATTGCCTTTAAGTGACGTCATCATTTTTATTTTATCGGCCAAAACACATGGTTTTTACGGCCCAATCAGGGCCGTGGGAACCATATGACGAAAATGTGACGTCATAGGCCTTTAAAAGCCTATGTCGTCTCATTTTGAAGACAGACGCCGAGGAGGAAGGACCTCCTACAGAAGAAGAAGGCCAGGGTGTGGCCGAAGACGGAAAGAAGACCCCGCCCCACCCGGAAGAAGATAGAAGAAAGAAGAATACAGATGAAGATGAAGATGGATTACAATTAGAAGACCCGTGGATTGATTTGGATTTTTAGTGTAATGTTTATTATTTTATGGTTTTTATTTTATGGGTTCCTGTGCCTGGTGGATTGGTTCGTGAGTAAGCTGCGCAACTGGAGTCGGTCGGGCAAGTAATGGTAAGTGAACTAAAGAAATGTATTTTATTTAACTTGTTAATTTTTTTTAAAGCTTTTTTAACATGTGTATTTTTTTTGTGGTATATCATTTCTTGCAACTGTATGTATGTATGTATATATGTCTAGATAGATATATACATGCAGGGTAAGAAATTATGTTGTTTTAAAAGCTTTCTTTCATGTGTTTTAAAATAATTTGTCTATGCTGCTATGCTTCATTGTGTGTTTAAAGTATTTTAAAATTAGATAGATGTAATTGTTGATATTGTGTGCTTGTGTTCAGGGTTAGCCTTAGTTTTAAAGTTTGTATTCCGGTTGGTACTTATATTTTTTCACATGCTAAATTGTTCTGCTCCAGGCGTGAATTAGTTAATTGTTTCATTGTTCGGGATGGACTGTCAATTGTTTAGGGATGTAAATAATGATTGCTAATTGATTTTTGTTTCCTTGATTGGTTAAAATAGTTGACTTGTTTGGAGGTACAGTATTTGTATTTTGCTTGCAATGATATTGTTCACATTCATTTGCAGAATGTATATGGTGCATAGATTTTATGCATCATTTATACAATGTAAATGCAATGTATTGATTGGAATGTGAGGTTTTTCATTGGCATTTCATGATTTAGATTGTAAGATCAGTTAGGATTATTAAAGGAAATTGATTGTAATGTAGTGTGTCTGTATGGAGAAGTGTTATTTGTAGTACAGCATAAAGGGGGCTGTATCTCGGGAAGCAGGGGGTCCCCGGACCTGAAACCAACGTGGTTCAGCTCCGGAGACCCCCTGCACATCTACACTATGAATAAAAATGTATTTTAAATGTATTTATTTATATTCATGTAGTTATTTATTTATTTAGATTTATTTATTTATTTTTTTGGGCGGCTGCTGTGTGTGATTTTTTTTTATTTTGGGTAGCGGGGGTGGGTGAAGGGGGTATTAGCCCCAACGATGGTTGTTTAGGGCTTGCGGGGGGGTAGCGGGAGGGGTTAACCCATTCATGACTGTAGCGGTATTAACTGCTACGGCCGTGAAGGGTTTAAGTGCACCCGCAACCGCCCCGCAAGTCCTAAACTCACACCAAGGGCGAAATACCCCCTTCACCCACCCCCGCTACCCACAATAAAGCGGGCACGGTGGGTTAACCCCTTCATTGCCTTAGCGGCTATCAGCTATGCAAATGAAGCAGCATTTCTGTATTTTTAATAATATTGTGCAGGAGCAGGGGGTCCCTTGAGCTTTGATTTCTGGCTCAGGGAACCCCCTGCTCACTGTACAATATTATTAAAAATACAGTCATGCTGCTTCGTTACCATAGCACATAGCCGCAAAGGTAAGGAATGAGTGTTTATTTAAATATGTGTTTTATTCATACTGTAGATGTGCAGAGGGTCTCCGGAGCTGAACCGCTGTGTTTTTAGGTCCGGGGACCCCCAGCTTCTCGAGATACAGGCCCCTTTAGGGGGTGCCGGTATCCCTCTGCTTTGTTTACATGCCGCGGTCACGTGATCGGGACCTTCAAATGCAGAGGGATACCGGCACCTCATAAAGGGGGCTGTATCTCAGGAAGTAGGGGGTCCCCAGACCTGAAACCAACGCGGTTCAGCTCCGGAGACCCCATGCACATCTACACTATGAATAAAAATGTATTTTAAATAATTTTTAATGTGCCCATGTTTGCGCAGAGAGAGCAGCGGTTCTCTCTGCTGCAAACACATCTCGCCCCCCGCCGGCCTATAGTATAATTGATGTGCATATACAGTACTGTATGTGTATGTTAGGGGTTATAGGGGTTGTTGTTATACAGTATATACTGTATATATTCAGTATATACTGTATTACAATTCATGAATTTCTCGGCTTCAAAGACAACAGCTCGCAAACGCCCCCATGCGTTTTTACACGGCATTGCAGTATTGCAGCCAGCGGGAATAAAATGCTTAAATCACGGGCGCGAAATAACGCAATACACTCCGGGCGAAAATGACACTAAACCGCACATCACCGGATATTCTGAAATTCGCGGAACTAGCCAAGTTAGAATAAAGTTGGTCGCCACTGTATGTATCTAACAGTATACTTTTTAACATTGTTATCTGATGTTGTTGCTAATATTTGGTTCATTCAGTCCTGTATAATACTCATTTGTTTGATGCCACCTTGTATTACAGACTCTTGTCTTTTGGATTCTTGTCAGCAGCTGCTGTATAATCTTTAACTTGATTATCCAATTAAGTTTATTATCGGAAGGTGTGCACCTACATTTGACCAGTATTTAATCAGACACTGAAGGAACCTCAGTACTCTTTGATAAAGCGCCTACACAGTGGGAAACGCGTCAGTGTTTTAATCTGTGTTTGTCTTTTTGATTTATATGCCTAATAAATAGTTTATTTTTGCCCCAGCCTTTTGCTTTTTCTTGGAAGTGCTCTACCCCTACCCTTACCTTCTATACATCACTAATTGGTATAGCAGCACGCCTATCCGGTATACGCAGACACAGAGCAGCTGTTTCATCCTGAGGATTTTCTCCAGAGCTGCACAGTGGATCCGGTTTCAAGCAGTGTGGGTTCGGTGCTTCAGCCTCTTACCTGCACTCCACGAGAAGATGCATCTGACGGTGATGACTACAATGGAGGCGTAGATCGCCGGCCGGTTCCCCTACAGCAGGCATGTCAAACTCAGCAGGCATGCGGCCCACACCGAGTATCTGTGCAGCCCACCCAGTGTGTCCCGGTTACGGCGGCGGTGAGGAGGATGCGGCAGCTGGTAAGTATTGTCTGTGTGAGTGAATGCTGCCAGGTGATTGGATGAAGGGCCGCATGGGTTTGAAAGAAGGAGGCGGGACTTAGAATGCCGGCCGGGATGCAGGGGATTGGTCGCAGGCAGGTCAAAGGAAGCCGGGGGCGGGGCTTCCGCTTTTTGG